>NC_091799.1:84093333-84396363 GCF_041296235.1 Equus asinus
AGAACCCGGAAGTTTGGAAAAAATGTCATTTTGTGGAAGACCAGTCATAGAAAGTACTAGATCTTTTACATAAATAGTCCAAAGGTGCATTTTACCAGATGTAATCTTGTATCACAGAGAAAACATGTATGTCTCCTTGTGGAGTCTTGACTCTCCACTTCCACTGATTAAGCTAATTAGGCTTTGGTTAGCCTAACTACGCCATTTTCCAAATGGTAACAAATAGTAATGCCTCATGCTTGTATTGTGCTTTCAAATTTGCAAAACAATTTCACAGTCAGCATTTATTTTGATTCTGTCACTAACTTCTTGTTGTGGATTGGGCAGATATTATTAAAGATCAAACAATTGGGGTTAATTAACTTTCCCAAAGTAACAGGACAGATTATTAGTATCAGAAACGGGACTGAAATCTATATTTTGAGACCAAAGCCTGGTATTCTTTTTCTGTATCATATACCTACCACTTTCTTTACCTTTTTGATGTTGATAAAATCAAACTATGTCTTGGTTCAAATTATTATTGAAGACTCACAAGGAAAACTGACTTCTTCAGGATCAAATATTACACTCAAATAAATATGTCTTTGATTGCTGACAACATGTAAAAAAAATTAACAAAACAGCTAATTGATAGATAATAGTAGATGAAAATTCTTCCTCAAATTAAGTCTTTGTTTCCTCTTATCCTAGAGTCTCTGAGAACAGTTTATATAATTTATATTGTACCTGAATTATAAATCTCATACTACGTCTACTTGCTTAAAGATGGCATCATTTGTTCATTTATTTGGTCACTTATAACATGTTAAGCACTACGGTAGACACTGGAGATCCAATGGGGAAGAATATATAGTTTATACCTTCACAGAGAAGTTACCAGAAATTGCAGTAATTGCCAGGATGGGCTTAACACAGGAGTGATGAGAGAATGTTCGGGGACAGGACCCCATAGAATCCAGCAGGGGTAAGGATGCCTCCTTGGAAGTGCCCTGAAAGGTGGGCAGGATTTAGGTGTGTGACTGGGCTTCCCCTGGGGAGACGGCTTCATGAAAAAGGTGTTGTGTTGGTTCTGCCTGGAGGCCAGAGAAGTATGTAAACGGTTATGTGATTCAATTCTGATAAGTGTGCAAGTATATTTATCATCTGGGTATGGAGCTATTAAGAAGGAGCACAATACTTTCAATAAGGAAGAGTCAGAGTAATGGTTCTGAAATTCTAGTGTGCATGAGAAACACCTGGAGCCCTTGTTAAAACAGACTGCTTGACCCCACCCCCAGAGTTTTTCTGATTCAGTAAGTCTGTGGCTGAGTCCTCAGAATTTGCATTTTCAACAAGCTCCCAGGTGATGCTGATGCTGCAGTCCTGGGGACGTCACTCTGAGAAGCAGAGTCATGGAGGGAAGGATTAGGATTTGTGTGTTAGTGACTTTCAGCTACACCTTTGCCATTTGCCCTTAGCATATGTTCTGAAGGCAATTAGTATTTATTACAAAGGTGCTTCATATGGTACTGAATGGATAAGTCAATGTCAGTGAATCTAATTATCCTCCATTGGCTATAGCATTTCAGTAGATTTATGATTATTTCAGATTCATAATGAATGCATAAGCTAAAAAGAGACGACTACTCTGAGAAACTGCAACTGGAAGAATTTGCTAGATTTGCTGGCTTTGTATCTTGACTATTTTTTTAGGGCAATTGATTGAAAAAAATTCATTTAAAAATAGAGAAGAGCTCACTTGGATATTTATAACCTGACAGGTTAAAACTAGCACAACATCTGAATGGGAAATTGTGACTCTTAAAACCTACCCAGGCATTTTCTAAAAACTCAATGAATTAATTCACACGAAATTCCACTAGGAAATCTAGTTCCAGACAAGAACTCTTTTGGAGAGAGATCTTCCTAAAAGGGTTCACACACTGAATTATCTACACCCCCCCGAAAAAAACTTAAATTCTGTTAGAGCGAAGCTGCATTTTTATGATTAAAACCTTCAGAAACTCCTTCCGCTAGGTGTTTCCTGGCAACGACTGAAAGAAGACGGAGGGAGAGAACATAAATAGTCTTGGCCTTTCCCCACACTCTGTCTGCTGCCTTGAGCACCTTCTCTCCAGGTTCACTTGTTTGAAGGGCCTAATTGGGCTGGGAGGAGCCAGAGAGAAAGCCACTATCTTTCTTGATTCAGACGTGGGGTTGTATTTCTCAGAGGCTGGCTGGTTGTGCTGGGGAGGGAATGTCTGTTGTTCTAGGGTCTGATCTACTTAATTGAGCAAAGCCTTATGGATTGGAATGAGTGGAATTTGGGGGATTGTTTTAAAGGTGAGAGGACAAATCTTGGAAGGATGTTAAGATGGTAGAAAATTCCTACTCAGAACAAGGATCCCCACTTTACATATGGTGGCACTGAGGCCCTGAGTCTCCACAGAGCAGGTAAGTAGCAAACCTGGGATGGGACTCTAGGTCACTCGACTCCAAAACCTCACCTTATGTCACCATACCAACCAGACTTTTCAGGCACAGGCAAGCATGACAATTGTCTAGCTGGGAGAAGATAATTATCAGAGAGAGAATGTGGATAGATAAAACGTTGAAAGAAATTTGAGCAATTTTCACGATAGCCAGACCTTAACTATTATTTAAACCTGAAAAAGAATTAACCTATTTCTACATAAGACCCTTAGTTTGCTGGTCTCTTGGAAACTTTCCTTCAGTTATTTCCTCTGCTTTGGCCCTATGTTTTGTCGTAATATCCTGTATCTATTTATTCCTCTGACGGCCTGAACTTAAGTGCTCAATTCTCCATCTGTTGCTGATTTTCTAAAACACTGATATCTGAGTCTTGTTGTCAGCCACCAATGACTTGCCACACTCTTGTGTGGCACCTGTGCTCCTCAAAGAGTTGAGTTTTGGGGGGATGGCCTTTTTGGGGTACTACATGACCTTCCAAAAAATCTCGTTCATGGCTCATGTCTAGTGTCTAGTACAGAGTGACAAGACCACTTAAGATGGCCAGTTTTTAGGGCAAAATTATAAACAACATAATAAAAGAGCAAGATGAGCCCTTCCTAATTAACCGCTCCCTTCTCTTCCCTTTTGCTGCCTTGGACCCCATTTGAATACAAGTGTTATTCCTTTGGCCTGCATTTCTTGTTACCTTGCATCCTAGATGCAACTGTGCTTTATGGATTAAAAATCTTTGAAATGTTTCTGAGGAAGCCTCTCCCTTAAACAATTAACCTTCTAATTCAGGAGGACTCATGGCTCCAGTTTCCATATCACTAGTTTTAAAAAACATTTTTAAAAGAATGTCACCATAATATAGAGCATGGAGCTTTGTGCACAAGCATGTAAATCATTTTTGTAAATAGCTATTTACTGAGGATGAGCAGCAATTTGTGCTGGGTGGGAGGTAAAGAATGAGATTTCATTATTTAGTGGTGAGATACACATACTTCTCAATTATCTGTGCTAATGGGGACAATGATAACAAGGGTAATGGAGTCCATAAGAAATCCACGGTGGAATTTAAATCAGTCCTTTTTACTGCTTCTTAGTAGTGATGGCAAACATCTTGCTAGAGCAAAATGTTAGATTGTTTGTAGATTTCAATTACTATGTATTCCAGTTCCCATTTTTTCTCAACAACTAAAAGTTGGATACTTACAGATAAGGGCCTTGTTGCATTTTGAAAATGAAGGTACTTTAATCAAACTGTCTATGAATATATAATACCCAAACAATGGCCTGTTTTATCCCTTCATTGAATTAAATAAATGTTGGCATTTGGCGAACAAAGCAAATCAAACACTTTTACTAAACATAGCAGGGCGTTTACTAGAGTAGGTTCTGTGATGTTATGCAGAAATGAAATGGGTTCAATTTGTTAAGACTCAAAATCTTGTAAGGAATTATAGCTGCAAGTGGTAGGGCATTTACTAGTAGTTGGCTCTTTTCCTATTTATGTCAAGCATTTCAAGTGAAAGACTCAAACTCCTCCAGATAAAGCCACTCTATGCTGTTATTTTTTGCTTTTCGTATACAAAAGGATGACTACTGGATAACATAAGTATTTAAAAATATTACTAGGAAAATGTTATAGAAATTAGTAATTTAAAATAAGAACAATAGAATAGAAACCAAGACACAAATGGGGCTCCTCCCCTCATATCACAACTGCCTTCTGTTCTATTCATACTGCACTAAACTTTAACTAAATGCATCTATTTCAGAGTCAGAATCTCTTTGACTCCTGAGTCCTGCGGTTCAAAGCGTTTCACTCATGTAACTTGAGCAGAAGTTAGCCTCTAAGAATTTTACATGGGAGAGGCTTCATGCATCTCTTGAAAAATCCCATGTGTTCAAAGGCTCTTGTGCCAGCTCCAGTCTGTTCCCTCCGGCGGCAGATCTGTAATTAGGAGCTTACCCCACACATGAGCTAACACCTTTCTGGAGAACTGTCTTCTGCTGGTTCCAGCAAGATTTCTAATTTGCTACGTATTTTACCAGCCACATCACTAAATTTTCTTTCTCTTCCAAGTCAGAACAGAAAGATGAAGAAAAGCAATACAGCCTCCAATCTCTTTGGAACAGACCAAACCTCTCAGTGTTCTGACTGTTTTTCAACAAAATTTCTTGAGTGGCGAAGATACCTTATTAACCTCGTTTTGTTCTTTGCTATTTTTCTTTTGGATTTCTTTCACTTTTCTTTTTTTCCTGAATGATTTAATTAACACTGACTCAGTTTTCTTTCCTGGAACTAGAACTCCCAGAAGTGTTTAATATTCACCCAGATTTATAACTCTTTGTTAAAAGGAAATTTTCTTAACCCTTCAATCTATAAACATGTTCTGAGTGCCCACTGGTGCTATGCAAGCTTACATAGACTCTGCCACACAAAGATGAGCTGTCCAGTATGGCAGCCACTAGTCACGCGTGGCTATTGAGCACTTGAAATCTGGCTAGTCCAAACTGAGATGTGCTGTAAATGTAAATATACGTTGGATGTTGAAGATTTCAAACAATAACAAAAAACTCTCTACTAATTTTCAGATTGATTACATGTTGAAATATTTTGAATATATTGAGTTAAATAAAATATATTATTAAAATTAATTTTACCTATTTCTCTTTAATTTTTAAAATGTGGCTACTAGAAAGTGTGAAATTACGTATGCAGCTTGGATTTGTGTCTTGCATTATATTTCTACTGCCCAGCACTGATAGAGACAGCAGCTCCAGCACTGTGAGAGCAAAGGACAGGATGCTTTGACAGGAGTTGCTATTCTGGCCGGGTTAAAGCAAGAAAAGTGATTTAGGGGAGTCCCCTTCAGAAGTGACACAGAGGACAAAGAAGAGTTACTCAGGTAGCTGATGGGATGGATATGTTCCAAGCAGTGGGGAGCAATCAATAGAAAGATAAGCTTTAAGGTGGCTGGAACTTAGGGCATGCATTGGGGACTGGAAGATGATGACTCTAATGAGGATAATTTTAGCAGAATCTATTCATTCAAAACATGTTTCCCTTAAGTAGTGTGTTCATGTTACAGAGTTTTTTCTGTGGTGTAGAAAGTACTAATGATACCAAAGACGAAGCAGAAGCTTGCCTTCACCCTACCCAATTTTGAGAATTGTGGGGGGGAAAAACAACAGACTAAGAAGAGCTCGGGCTCACAGACCTCACTTTCCTTTGCTTATGGGGGTACTTAAACTACTTCCAAAAGTATGAGGGAAGCCAAGACTCTTGGTGGTTGGAGAGGCCAATGGCGTGCTTCCTCAACAGTAGCCCCCCACCCGCCCTCCCCGACAGCTCTCCAGCATCTCAGGAAGTCACTAGCTGGTGTTCTGGTCAGGGACAGTGAGATAGATGAGCCGAAAATGGTGAAGGGCCGGGGGCCCAACAAGATCTTGGGTAGAGCTTAAGATTCCAGAGTGTGGGCAACTTGCATGGGGCAAGCATCCAGGACCATGGACTAATAATGGCTATAGGTATGCCTGTGATCTTCCCTGTTTGTGTGGGACCAGCCACCTTGCTGGCCTCCAGTCCTATAAGCAGATCTGACCAGTCATTCTCCAGCAGTGATCAGTGAAGATCCAGTCACGACCCTCTCCCCTACTCTCCCCACCTCCCATATTCCTTGGTGCCATGTTGACCAGAAACGTGGAGATAGAGGGGGAAGAACTGAAACCTAAAAACCTAAGCATTTATCTTAAAGGGATTGCTGTATGGTACCATAAACTGGCAAATTAAAGTCTGCCCTCAGAGGCAACTATCCAGCAGCTTGTGGGATGATCAAATATATTATAAGAAAGAAAGAAGCTACGTTTTCTCTGAACATCTGGGTATAGCTCAAGGCTGTTACATGAAGCAGAAGTTGGAGAGAATAGCTTCTCTGAAGTTATTTTACTTTTTAATTAGAGAGTAATAGAAAGGTACTAAATACAAATGTATGTAATATGATTTTCTTAGTGGGGGGGGGGGGCAAGATTGGCCCTGAGCTAACATCTGTTGCCAATCTTCCTCTTTTTGCTTGAGGAAGATTATTGCTGAGCTAACATCTGTGCCAATCTTCCTCTATTTTGTGTGGGATGCCTTCATAGAATGGCTTGATGAATGGTGCTAGGTCCGCGCCTGGGATCTGAACCTGCCTCTGAACCTCGGGCAGCCGAAGTGGAGAGTGTGAACTTAACCACTATGCCACCGGGCCGGCCCCAATATTTTTATATAGTTATATGTATTGTTTGAAGAAAGAAGTTAACTAAAACACATGGAAGAGAATATATTTAGTGGGACTGAAGTTATGAAAGAAGAGTAAATTTATGGAGCATAAATAACATTCAATTGTCTCATTAAATTGATTTTCATTTCCTCAGTATTTGTATTAAATTGGACAAAATTTCTTTTAATATTTACCTTTACACAATATGAGGCAGGATGGAGGAGGGGAATGGAGAGGAGGAAGGATTATTTCCCTATTGCCTAAATGTATGTACGTTTTCAGTTTCTGCCCCTCCAAGATTTGAAGTAACAAACGAAAACGTAATCAGGAAATAGCGAGACTAAAATGTCAAGAGGAGTATTGTGGACACATCTTGGGTATCTTCTCAATTCACAGCAGTTTTAATGGTGCCTCCCTCAGTCATAAGAAACTGTACCTGGTGGTGGATGTGCTTTTGTTATTTGGAGTACCTGTAAGTGAGGCTGCCCTCCTATTGGCCAGCTCTTCTTTGATTCAGAAAGCTACCTCAGCATCCTACCAGTAATTCCTCTTTACTTCAGTTAATTCAAACTGGCTTTCAGTTAGTTGCAACCAAAAAAGTCCTGACTAACGCTTGGGGTGCTTAATAACCAAAATAAATATGTTTTTATGTATTTTGGAAGCATAAATTTACTTGTCAGCAATGAAATTGACAGATATGTGGTGGTCAACAATGCTCCACGTAGTGCTATTATTTGGAAATATTGTTTGTGCATTAGCCCCAAACTTTACCCAGGAAACATTAGTAACCTTGATCAAGTTAATAAATGCGAACACAATAAAATATTTTAGTTTTATTATTCAAACCTTTACGCCCCAAGACTGCCCGCAAATTTGATAAGAATCAGAGAGATTTTATTTAGCTACTTTCTCTTCTCTAATGTCTTCGTTATGTATGGCAGCATCTCAACCTCAGTGGTTTCTGCTGCTTCTTTCCTTCTTCTTTCTCCTTCCATGTGCAGAAGGCAAGGGTGGAGATTGAGGGGTCATGTATGGATGTCTCTGATTAAAAAAAGGTTTTGAAGAGACGTCTCAGTTGTGGTCCAGTTTAGATAATTACCTAGCACATCCCCGTCTGGAACTTGTCACTGGTTTGATGTGTAAGAATTCTAAGCAAGGGCAATGCAAAGAATGTAAATATTTTAAAGCAGTCTTGTTTCTTTATGCCAATATTCTGCTCAAGGCTCTATAGCAGCTTTCTCTCTTATTTGTGCTGCCCTTCATTTAGTCATTTAAAAAACTAGACTACAGATATTTGCATGTTTATCCAGGGGCAGATGGGCATAGATGTTGGATGCAATTAAATAATCAGTCTGTTGTGGGAACCGTCAACGTCTCTCAACCCTTCCTTCATAGGTACAGTCTCTTCCATTCTCCTCCACTGTATGTGCATTATGCTACTGGGATAATCCAAAGCTTCTTTTTCCACTCTTCCTTCCAACTGGTACCGTCAACACATCAGTTCTCCATTTTCAACAAGGATAATTTTATACATTTCCGTTTCTAGATAACTAGACTATTCCTATCAGGATAAAATTCGGTTTTAGAAAGATCACCCTGTCCCTTGTTGCCAAATAGCTATTATGCTATCCTATTTGGGTTCCCAAGTTACTTACATTGCCCCCACCAAAATCCTGGATCTTATAATTCTGCTTTTCAAAGTGTCCACGTGACACTGATTCAAATGTTTGAAAATAGTGCAGGAAAACTAGTAGCCATAGCAAGTGCTTGTGATTAAAATGTCCCAACATCTTCAGGGATTTAAGTGAATAACCAAACACATAGCAAACTGTTATTTAAGCTAAGCATCCTGAAGAGTTGCACATTTTCAGCGGGATTGGTCCTAGGAACTGTATGTTTCCAAGCCAATAAAAGATCTTAGTGTTCACAGCTAGTGTTTCCCTGCAATTTTCTGCCAAAATATTCAGAAGTAACAGAAAATTCATTTTTATAATGGATTAATTTAGGAATATTGGCTTTTTACCCCTTCTCATTTCCGCTCTTTTGAAAGAAAAAGGATTGTCTTAAAACTGCTGGCTATGCTCACGGCAAGGTATTAAAACACACAATTAAATTAATACCTATCTTTAAAGGTTTGCCAGATAACAATCAAAGGTAAATGAGATTTTCAAGAAAATGAGTAAACAAAGTTATGATCTTCAATTATCTCTAAAAGCTTTGATGTAAACCTCAATTGACTAAAAGGGAAAATGAACAGACAAGTTCTGACCACATGTCAATCATGCCATCAGTATACGAAATAATGTAAAAGTGGTACATGGCATAAAAGTAAAGAAATTAGGTGTGCTCCTGAGTTGAACTTGATATGAAAAGCTTCACATTTGCATTAGGAGACGGAATTAATCTGCCTTCTAACCCAACTGGGACAGGAGATTTAGAAAAGGTAAATGTGACTCATAAAACTGCTGACTAAAAAAGAAATAGCCAGTTCATTGAAAATCCACGTCAATCTGATTATTTACAATGTGTCTATAATACTAAATGGTGAACTGATCACTACAATTTCTACTCTTCAACACACTGTGAGAATAGTGTGAAGGCATTTTTATCCATTTAGATTTTTAAATTAATAAAGGCATAGTATTTTAATTCTATAAGAACAGAAAAATTGTGTTACAACAAAAAGTCCAAGGTAGTGGGAAGGCTATTCAACTTAGAATGCTGCCCCATTTGTTTCCTAAAGCCCTGAGGACAGTGCATGGGAAACTTGCTGCTAAAATTTCTAAAACGACTTTATTGTATTTAATAGCATTAATCTTCATTCATTCATTCAATAAACTTAAGTGCAATGCCTGGGCATGTGTACACTACATTAGATAGTTGGGAGTGATATAAAAATGAATAAGGAGTTCACAGCATAATAGGGGCAATAAGTAAATGAATAAAAAAATAACAGTGCGCTATTGTGGTCTTGTTTACTATTGTCTCTATAGAACCCAGCCCCCTGTTTGGGATTCAGTAAATACTTGTGCAACAAAATTTGTACAATAAAAGAAAGCTGCTCAAAATATTATGAACAAATTCTTCATGGAAGATTTGAGTAAGGGTTTAAAGAGTTGATGTTGAAGGATAAGTGAAAGTTTGCCAAGATTTTAGGGAAAAAGTGCGTTTCAGAAACAGAACAGAATTGCAACGGTACAAACTGACACAGTAATGTTTGTGTCCTTGGAGAAGGAATGGAGAAGGACTTATGCTGCTGGACTTAGACTAGATGACTGGGAACAAGCATAGAAGATGCTGGTAAAATATCGTAAATGTGGGTTGGCTCCCGTTTGGCTCCATTTGAAGGAGCTTAGTCAGTATTCTTTGGAATGTGGAGATCCATAGTGGGCTCTAAAAATGGGAATCATATAAGCAGATTTGTGAGCTTTGGAAGCACTACGGATTTGGGTCGGAGGTAGAAGATTGGTGTCAGGAAGAAGGATAGAGAATTTTTCAGGAGATTAGGAGGAAGAGGCTAAAGCAGTGACTTGCTAAATTTGAGGGG
Organism: Equus asinus; assembly: GCF_041296235.1. Taxonomy (NCBI): domain Eukaryota; kingdom Metazoa; phylum Chordata; class Mammalia; order Perissodactyla; family Equidae; genus Equus; species Equus asinus. Next base: position 84,103,603 of record NC_091799.1, read on the forward strand.
AGAAATGGACAGGTTCGAGCGACATGACTTGGTGACTGATTATATATGGGGTGCAGGAGAGAAGAGTTGAATATACCCCTGTGGTTTTTCCAGGGTAAATTTCCATCTCTGCTACTCTTTGGAAGAATTTTTCACATAACGCAGGCCCCTTCATGCATCCTTGAGCATAACTACATAAAATAAATTGGAGTAAATGGAACCTATTTTACAATTCAACCTCATATTTGTTGGTGTTAAAAAATGAATTTGATAGGGCACTTTCAACTAAGGACTGATGAGTCATAAATCATCAAGCAATAACCTTAGGACCTCAGTGAATTTCTCCCCATTCTTCAGCACCTGCCAGAATCCAGGCTAACATCAAAATCTTTTTAAAAAGAAGATAGCAATCCTTTCCTTCCTATGCTGTAAACATTACATAAGTGCACTGGTACATCACAAAGTAATTGTATTGGAATCTTCAAGGGCAGCCATTTCATTTTTACCTTCTCTACAGGGTAGATAGCATCGACCTCCATAATTTAGCACACAGTAGGTGTTCAACAAATATTTATTGAATGTGTGCATATTGATTATATCTTTGGTTGATCATTTGATTATAATCTTTGATTATATCTAGTCCACTTGCTCACCTAAGACCCTTACCAAAAGTTAGTTGGGCTTGGTCCTAAACCAGTTAATGTCATTTGAACTGGTTGTGGTGAACTGATTGTGGTGGTTTTGAAAATTAATTACATGATGTTAGTAAAATATGAATATAAAATGTAAGGGAGATGATTTTTTTGAAAACCATGTCAAATGCTTTTGGAAGACTCAGTAGGTATGAGTTGCTAAGAATTACTATCCAAATAGATGTGAATAAAACATACGTAAAATAAATACTGTCACACATTGCTTAATGATGGGCATAAGTTCTGAGAAATGCATCATTAAGTGATTTTGTCATTGTGTGAACATCATAGAGTGTACTTAAACACACCTAGATGGTATAGCCTACCACACACCTAGGCTGTATGGTACTAATCTTATGGGACCACTGTTGTATATGTGGTCCATTGTTGACAAAAAATGTCATTATGCAGTGCATACTGTAATAAAATCTAGAAGATTTACTTTAAAATTTGAACTTTGTTAGTGTTTTTATGTTCTTGCTCCACTTTAAAGAAAACTAAACTAGAAATCATAGATGATGCAATATGGATGAATTTGATGAATTATGATGAAAGACAACAGGGAAATCCAATCAGTAATCTTATACACTCTAAAAATTATCTTGGCCTTACATTAGAATAATAGCAAGAAAATGTACATTTATTTGTTTTTAGATTGAATAAAATGTTTATGAAAAATTTCACATTTAAAAAATCTCTGCTTTAACCCATTTTATTTTTGAACATTCCATCAACTGACAGTTTCAATGAGTTAGATAAGAGAGCCATTGTTGTCTTTTTTGAGAACAATATATATTAAGGAAGTCTGCATGAGCACTTAGAGGCATGGACATTCCTTAATAACCGTTCAAGCATACCACTGGGTTCTAGCCTTCACCATCCTGGCCCTGGATAGAGACATTAATTTTCTCATAAGGCCATTTCATTGCATGTTTACAGCTCTCTTCACATAATAAAGCATTCCTATCAGAGAAAGGAAATATTAGCGAGGCATTTTGAGGCCATCTTAGATTATCATCAAGCAGTAGTAATTTGGAAACATAGTCATCACCTGGGTTCATGCCATTGTTTAGTAATGTTGTGCATTGGTGAACAGTTACATTCCATTGAATGCTGGAATATTTCTCATTTTGTTTTTGGGGAGTGGTCAGAACCAGAAATAAGTATTTTTGTGGGAATGATTTGGCCTTTAAATAGGGAGTTGCTTGCCAGGAAAAGACTTCTTGGACATGTAGGAATGCTCTCTGTAGTATGAGCTTATGGAAAATTCTTTTCTCAAGTGTGGCAGATAGACCTTAGGGTAGCTCCGTGAACATTCCCTGGATAATCCCCTCCCCCTGTGGGCAAGACCTGTGATTTGCTTCTAACCAACAAAATATGGTAAAGGTGACGGGATGTTATTTCTGTAATTAGGTTTCTCTCTCTCTCTGCATCCATCCACATACATGTATAGCTCTGTCTTGTTAGCATACAGTAAAGAGACTCTGCTAATGACCTTGAAGAAGCTGCAGTGATAGGAACTGCCTATGGAGAGGATCTGCTGTAGACTGAATGTTTGTGTTCTCCCCAAATCGATACATTGAAATCCTAGCTGCTTAGTGATTAGGAGGTGGGGTCTTTGGGAGGCGATTAGATGGGATTAGTGCCCTTATAAAAGACCCCAGAGAGATCCCTTGCCTCTTCTACCATCTGAAAACACAGGGAAAATATCATGGCCATCTGTGAACCAGGAAGTGGGCTCTCACTAGACATCAAATTTGTTGGCACCTTGATCTTGGACTTCCAACCTCCAGAACTGTGAGAAATGCATTTCTGTTGTTTATAAGCCACCCAGTCTATAGTATTTTATTATAGCAGCCCAAACAGACTGAGACAGGGTCATATGGAAGGAAAATGTGGATGGTCTCTAAAAGCTGAACGCCTCAGTCCTATAGCTGAAAGGAACTGACTTCTGTAGACAACCACAGAAGCTTGGAAGAGGCCCTGAGTTCCAGATGAGAATGTAGCCTGGTGGACACTTTGACTGCAGCCTTTTGAGACCCTGAATAGAGGAATCAGTTGAGCCATGCCCAGACTCCTGACCCACAGACACTCTGAGATAATAAATGTGTGTTGTTTTAAGCCACTAAGTTTGTGGTGATTTGTGACACAGCAATAGGAAACTAACATAACACAATCAGTGGACCTATTCTTTTGGTTTTATTTCTGACTTTCTATAAAGTGACTCTGGATGAATGGATGCAAATTATGTCAGTTTGTCAAATTAAAAAAGTTTCCCATGTTCTATCTTCCAAAATACTTGCTAATGTATTACCCCAATTTTCTCTACGTTTATCTTTAAAAAATGTTTCTGAGTCTCTTCTGTTTCTTAGTTTTCTGATAGATTTTTTTCCTGTCATTTCTTACTATTGCTTTAGACATACGTTTATTTATTTTTTTAAGGAATAAAAAAAGGAAATTAAATAAATTTTTAGACAAATAAAAATGCATGTTCTCATTGGAGTTATTAGAATGAGAGAGAAAGCTTTGTAGATGTTTTAGAGAAACAGAGAAGGCATCACTATTGTGAGTGACCATATTCTGTTGGTTCCTTTGCACATATACCCAATACCTTCTTCCTTGGTTTACTCTCTCCCTCTTATCTTTTGCTCCTTTAATTTTTCCCCCTTGTCCCCAGTTCACCATATTCCATTCCATCACCCAGGGTTAATTGACAGATCCATCCTATACGAGTGACATAGAAGATATTTTCTTATGGAAATAGAATCTACAAAGTGAAAGTTCTCTTTGATTGCTCATTCCAGCATATGTATTGTCCGTTTGTTCAGGAATGTTCAGAACCTTCAGAGATGGAGGAAGGCAAAGGAAGACCACTTTTATATAAGGATTCTATTCATTACAATGTAATAGTCAATCTTGAGTCTTTACATAGAGTTACCACTGATGTGAAAAATCTTCAGATGGAATAAATCCATGATACCTTGTCCATAATGCCCATAGTGCTCTCCAAACATAAAACCTGAGTTTTTGCATTATTTTATGCTTTTATTTTTGCTCTGGAAAAGCCACACAATACTGGTTATTAATTTGCTTCTGAATGAAGCATATTCTATGTATGTAGATTTGCCCACATGGCCTCTTTTAATGTTAGTGAGTGTAAAATATTGACTCTGTGTCTTGAGCTGAAAGGTTTTCACTTTCCAGCTGCTTCAGAAAGAGCCAAGGAGAGCTCTTATGTCATTGTCATGCCAACCAAATGTAAAATGTTTTTACTATAATGATGAAAAATAATTCCCAGCTCTACCCACCTGGAGGGGAGTGAAAAATGGTTCATCCACTTTCAATCATCAAGTTCTTTTCATGTCAATAATTAAGAGCAGATCTTTTAAACAACCAATAACAGAAAAGTAGAATAATGTTTTGATTTCTGTGTTGAGAACCTGTGAAAAATTATCTCTTGGACCAAACAAAGGAAGTAAATAAAGAGATTTAAAACAAGCTGCAGTGGTAGATTCTTCTGTCTGTGTAAATAAAGAGCAAGTGTCATAAGAAGACACACATTAATCAAGTAATTAACTTTTAAATGGAATTATTTATTTTGGAGAGCAATTTTACCACCCCAAGAATTATGGAGATACATTAATTTTATCAGATTAAAAAATAATATACATTAACTCTTTAGTGGTTTAAAGAGTGCATGTCTTCTAAGTGGCTGACAGATTGCTGTGTAACTAGAGCCGAGGAAGTGGCATCCAGGAATAGGCTGTCAGTCAAGCAGGTGTCATCTTTGCAAAAGCCCGGAACATGTCTTTTTTATTATTGAAGAGCATTGTCATGTTGGCAGATTCAGGGACAGAGTCTGAAATAAAAAATATTCATGCGAGGAGAAGTATCTCATTCCCCAGATCTACTTAATGCTTTTCCTCCTGAGGCTAAAGGCCTTCTAGGTCGTTTCTGCTCATTAGACTCAATTAAAAATTAGGAATAGAAAATTGATCTACACCCACCTCCAAATGCATCCACGTTAGGTGGCACATGAGTGTGAAACTTTTTAATAATTCAAAACTTAGCGTAGACATATTTCCTTGAAACTTAACAGTTTGGAGAAAAAGAAGGTATCCAGGTTACCCCAGAGGAGAAAACAAATTACCTCTTGCCTTTCTGACATCTTATTCTCCTTCAGTGCACCTGGCCAATTGCCACCTGGCAGTGCTCTCAATCACCCAGACGGAAATGGAGTTTAGGTGGCCCCTCCAAAAACTGATGAGGTTCAGCCTCACCACAGGTCTAATAGAATGTGCTCCATGGTGGCACAGCCTACATTATATGCATCTGTCTTTCAGGGACCAATAAGCTGCATATATTCTTGTTTTGCACCATAAAGCAAAGAAATATTTTCCTGACTGTTTCCACATTTACTTACCCATAATACTATCAGTTGATTGCTTTTATCATTATGTCTAGTTTCATGAATAATACTTTAGTGCGACAGCTTGCTTAATATAGCATTTAAGTAGGATTTTTTACCTTCTAATACATGGACCAGAAATAACACTTCTTTTAATGATGTGCGTTGTTTATTTTTACTTCCAAGATGTTCAGTGTTTTAAAATCAAGACAATATGGGAGAGTAGTATGATGGATGCTGCTATGTGTGTATATAAGATGATAAAGCAAATTAGTTAACTTACTTTTTCTGCATAAAAATCTTGCAATTGATTATTAAAACTTGTTTAGAACTGTCGATTCAAATTCATCAAAGAGGAATAGAATATTTGAAACTCTGAAAATATCTCTCTTTCTTTCCTGCCCACTGACCAGAGAGCTGAATAATGCACAATTTGAAGAGATTCAGTTACTAAACAGAAGTCTCTATAGAATAACCATAAAGTCTTCATTTACATCATAGTTTTTGTGCACATTAAGAGGAAGGATCCCAAAGTTAAGAGTCTATTTCTATTTGAATCATTTCAGTATATTACCAGAGCTAATTTTCTGTAATGTCCCTAAGACTGTAAGCAGAAACTTTACCCTCCCCAGTCTCTTGTGATCAAAAACTTCCAAATCAGACTTGCAAATCGCCTTCTCATCACATCACTGGAGCTGCCAGATAAGAAAGTCTTGTAAGAGAGGGAACAACCAGAGTGCATTCATTAGTGTCATTGTACTCTAATTGAAGAAATGACTTCTTTTGTATCCCTAGATGGAAAATCAGTAAACTTTTGACTCGTCTCTCTGGATGTAGCTCCTGGCTAAATGGTAGAACAGTACTTGCACATTCAGGGATACCCATGATGATGGAAAATACTATAAAATACGGAATCTACTCTTTGAAGTTCACTTTAAGATGGTGATTGCACTTGAGATACTATTTATTGCCTGTCACTTTATGAGATATTGGGAAGAGCCTCCCAAAAGGGTATTTCCTAATTCTCAGCTTACTGTTTTGTGGAATCAGAATTACTAATGTACAATCCTTAGCTCTGTAGACATGATAAGTCATTAATATGTTCTTTGTGTATCTTAAATACACATGCCAAATCCAGGGGGTCTCTGTAGGAACAGCTCTTCTGGCACAATGCTTGATCCATTGGTGGCAGTATACTCCCCGACCTCCGCAGGTTGAAGGATGTACTAATTCTGCAGCCTCATCAAAATCTAAATAAGCAATATTACCTCAAGCCAGGGGTTGCTTTTGGAGAGAATAAAGGCAGTTGCCAAAGACATATATTTATCAGATCTGTAAACTGTTGTGTTTCATAGCTTGAAATTTGAAAATTAGACCATTCTATTATTTTATATGTTTGTGTATTTTTGAGCTTCAATTTTCTTATTTGGAAAACGGGATTGTTAAAAACAAAAATTCAACTGAGTAAATTAAAAGGTCAAATTGGCTTTATTCAATGATTCATGAATTGGGCAGCATCCCATTTAGCAAACAGAAAGGAGCTCTGCCAAGCTGTAGAAAAGGAAAGGTTTTCAAAGGTGGAAAAGAGATGGAAAAAGGAAATTCTTAGCAAAGAATGCATTGTTTCAGGAAAGTGACCCTTCTGAGGGGAATGGAAGAGATCTCTCGGGCAGATTACCTCACTAGTGCTGACCAGGTAACTCCAGGTTGACTGGTTAAAGCTTACATTCCTGGGAGAGGCTGAAGCTGCAATTAGGTTGGGTATTAAGTCTTGTTTTGCTGATGTGGGGCTCATACAGTGACTCCATTTTGGGCTCGTTGTCTCTTTTTTAACAGGATTAATAATTCCTACTAGGCCTTGGTGTCATAAGGATAGAATGGGATGATATAAGTAAAAACACTTTGTAAATTACATAAAGTGCAGTAGAAGTGGAAGTTATTTTTATAAGAAATTCTTTTTCATGTGTACTGCTGCTTAGTAATGGAGTAGGCTATCTTGCTAACTACTGAGTTCCCTATGTGGGGGAATTAAAGCCGAAATTGTCAGACATGGTATAATGACAGATACAGTGGGAGGGAGGATTGGCAAGATGATTACACGGTATCTACCAACTATAAACCTCTATGACCCTTTGATTTCATTTACAATTACACTTAATTGTAAAGCATTTTTGGAGGGAGTGGTGATGGGCTTGCCAAATATGCATATCAAGAAGAATATATCAAAACAGTGTTTTAAAAATTATACAGATGTGGTAAAGATATTTGATTTGTGTACTATTAAGAGATGAAGTGTGATAGGTAACTCATTCGAGGTCACATTTGACCAATACGTCTGTGTCTTTTAGAAATTGTTACCTATTCGGGGAGACCTGAGGACCTCAACAAATCAATCTGCAATCTCAAAGGCAAAATGAAAAGTCTAGTACTTCATTTAACTGTGTTATTTTCTTCATAAAGCGTGGATTCTTTAAATACTCTAAAAAGGCACAAATGAATATTCAGTGCTTAGGCTAGAATAGATGCTGAAGGTATTAACTCTAATTTTTGCCTCTAGTTTAATAAAATATTTCCCATGGTTTAGATGTGTTTGAGTTTATTCAATGTAAGGCCCCTTTGCCCTGTTTTTCTCCTATAGTTGGCAATATCCATCAGATAATGACCTGCCAACATAACCTGACTTACTATGCAGAATAATCAAAGTAGGTGAATACCAGCCTCTAGGAAAATCATATTTCCTGCTTCTGAGTTTAATGTATGTGTGTCATAGGAACTGCCTGCAAAATTGTGCCTAGGGGCTTTAGGATCTAAGTCAAAGCAATTCATAAAATGGATGCGTTATAAATCTAGCTGTGGAAGATTGATGTTAAGGCTCCTTAAATGCTTGCTAAGTCCATTCACGAGCAGGGATGGTACAGTTATCTCCTTTTTAGTAGCCTGCCGTTTTATTGCTCTTTAAAGAAATCATTAAAGATATTTGAAGTTGTCAGAATCAGAGAGCTGGAGTTTTGGAGGAAATCCAGGAAGGAAATGCCTTATACAGAAACACTCCCAAGACGATTTTGGTGTAGCATAAGTCTATCCAGTAAAATAGCCTAATTCAGGGTTCTTAAAATCACAAATGTAATCACATCGGTTTAACTCATTCATTCATTCATGGATAATTTATTGGGCCTTACATGAATCAAGTGCAATTCTAGGTGCTTCGTTCTCAAGAGGGAACAAGACACATATGGTGACTGCTTTCACGAAGCTTATGGTACAATCAACTTATATCCTGTGAAAAAAGATGGTGATGATATAAGTTATCTCTTGTCGTTGGCAGCACATTAGCATGCCGTGCTTTGAGGCATATTAGCATTGTTAAAATATACCTTCTAAAATGGGGAGTGGCATCTCCTTGAAACAAGTCACCGAAGTTAAGAGCAAATACTGGTAGTGAGAGAGTTTCAAAATGAGTAATGTATATTTATTCAGAGAATTCAAGGAGCACATACATATCCTGAGGATACAGTAGGTCAGATTATTGCATGGAGGAATACCTTAAGGATACTGTTAAAATATTTATTTACTGATAAAAAGCAATTGCATTCCAATTCAGTAGAGTGGAACAATAAGTAGTTCCCTTTTATCTGCAGTTTTGCTTTCTGAGATTTCAGTTACCCTCAGTCAATCTCAGTCTGAAAATATTAAACAGAAAATTCCAGAAATAAACAATTCATAAGTTATCAACTGCATGCCATTCTGAGTAGCATGATAAAATCTGGAGCTGTCCTTCCCCATCCCACGTGGGATGTGAATCATCTCTTTGTCCAGCATATCCATGCTGTATATGCTACTGCAGATTTGTCACTTAGTAGTCCTCTCGGTTATCAGATGACTATGGCAATATTGCAGTGCTTGTGTTCAAGTAACCCTTATTTTACTTAATGATGGCCCCAAAGCCAACTTTATTATTTGTTACTATTGTTAATCTCTTACTGTACCTAATTTATAAATTAAAGTTTACCATAGGTATGTCTGTATAGGAAAAAGCATAGTATATACAGTGTTTGGTACTATCCACAGTTTTAGGCATCCACTAGGTCATCTTGGAATGTATTCCCTGTGGATAAGGGGGACTACTGGATATTGTCAGAATAATGGGGGATCTAGACCTCAAGGAAGCCAGGGGGTGTTGATGTTGGTGCCCCTCCACTTTCACTTCCATGAAACCTATGCTACCCTTTTGCCATCTGTCTCCTCAGGCTCTTTGGGAAAACCAAATGGATAACTAATGGCTTTTAAGGGAAGGGTATATCCTCACTATAAATTCTTCTGCTTCAATGCTTAAATTTCACCATTAGGCCACTTTGCAAACTCTCAAATACCACTAGCAAATCACATGAACATATACTGGTTGAGATTGTCCTAATGAAAAGACATGGAGCTAGGCTTTGAAGGGAAAGAAAACAAAGATGTATTAGACAGTCCCTTACTTTTGAGATTCATATATTCCAACTCTTGAGATAAGAGTGACTATCATGTTAAATGCTGATAAAAGACTGGAATAGTATTTTATGATTATAGATGCTTCTGCACAGGGTAGTAGCTGATGAATTGCCAAATATATTACCCAGCCAGGATTTTGGTCTATTTTATTGGGCAGAGGAGTATGAATCCCATCATCCTTGTTGTTCAAAAGGACTCCTCTTCATGAGTTAAAATAGCTGAGTTTCCTCTACACACGTTAAGAATTTGGTTTCCAGCTAACACAGACCAGAGAAGGAAGAGCATTTTAATTATTTTTTCCATTCTCTTTTACACTGCACTTCTTTACAAAGCAACATGCCTCTTTGGCAAAGGCTCCTTCCCACGGTTCGAGAATTCATCACCCATCTCTGAGTGCCTCTCTCCGGTTTGCTTTTAAGCTCAATGTTCAGACATTTATCTTCACAAGGGTGAACAGAGAGAGCATCTTTAAATATGGCATCGATATGTCCCAACCCAGATGAAAGCCTCTTAAGTCAGTTCCCCTCAATCCTGTTACTACACATTAACTCTGAACAGGATTATCTACCAGCCTGCCAGTCAAGACGTTCAGGGGAAAGAGAAAAATAGGAGAGCAAAGAGCTTTTTTACTCATCAGTCTGCCATGGGACCAGTGGGATGAAAATGTGTTCTGACCTCACTTTATTCACATGACTACAAATTGCAGTTACTGCCGTATATGCTGCAGGAAAAAAAATGGATCAGAAACACACACCTCCTTCAGCTGTATTTCCAAAAAGTTCGACAGAAACTGAATCTTTATTTATCTGCATGTGTAATTCAAAGCATATTTTAAATCAGAATCAATATTTTTAGATAAAGAAGAAACTTGGCAGTTGAGATCTAAAGAAGCGACAATTTAGATTGGATTGGTTTGGAGTTAATGAAATAATCAGTACCATTTCAATGTGATTAATTTATAGCTGTATATTAAGTGCTCAATTAGTTGAAGAAATCTGAGCTCCCCAAGTGCTCACTGAAGAAGGGAAATGACTCAGCAGTCACAAAGCGTGACTGAAATTTGTCTTCCAAGTCATTGGAGTTGGCTGTTGCCATCCCTCCACCTCACCCCACAGGGACCCTAGGGAATGGCTTCTGGAGGGAGCTATATAAGCAGACCTCAGAAGACCAGAGGGGTTCACTGTGTAGTAGCTGGGACATGGAGTGGAAGAGCAGCTGTTTCTATGATATGATTCATGAGCATCCTCTAGACAAACAGAAAAGGCAAGATGTTTAGGAGCTTTTGAGTTACAGGTTATGGGGATAAAATATTGCCATTTCTAAAGCTCTTCAAGTTTATCTTAGATCATTGAAATAAAAATGCTCCTTTCACAATCATAGGACACTCCAACTTTCCTTAATATATCTGATGATTCTGTTTTAGTTTTTGCTGAGCAGACTTTCTGACCACTATAACTCTGCTCCTTCTTTATACCTTAGTTTTAAAGTGTTCAAATATAGTTTTAAGCTTCTCCAATTATATCTCATTCAAAAATTTACAAGTATGACATTTTAAAATTATAGTCTCCTAGAGAATAAGAACATATTTTCAATTCAACTGTGTACAGTACCTGTCAGAAGCTGGGAAAGGTTGAGATTTTACCATCCTTGCAAGCTTATTTGCTAGCCTGACAGTTTCATGAATGCTGGCAGAAGGCAGGAGACTCCTGGGTCAGAAATAAAGGATTTTATTGTCAAAAGCAATAGTAGTACCCGGAATGTTGGATTTTCTGGTGCCTGTTCCCCAAGCCTCAGTTCCCACAGGGCAATGCAAAGAGGACCAAGTAACACATGTACTTATAGTGGGTTCTTTTACAGGAGAGGAACCATAAGCCTAGGGAAACCAAATCTTTTATAATGGGTGGTAAGGATGCCTGCCTTCTGTTCCAGAGGGAGACATTGTTTCTATATTCTAAGACTCTTCATTATGAAAACATTGTCGAAAAAATCGTCTGGAAGAATGGCAGTAAATACCTCTGTTCGCATGATGTGCAGAAATGTGAGACCACAGAGAATTTCTCCCAACAGTACTCAACAAAATGTCTTGTGGAGGAAGTACGACCGTTCTTTATAGACAAGGAAAGACTGAGGAGACTGTCTTCACGGGACCAAATGGAAAGAGTTTCATCTGTGCTTCTTGGAGTCCTTATTAGGGAAAACAGAGATAAATGAGTGGAAAGTAAATGAAGCCAAATTTTGAAACACCTATTATTTACTTATTTTGAGTTACAAACTAATACATTATCATTTCGAGAAATTCAATTAATATAGAAGTGAAAGCCTTCTTCACAGCTCTTTCTCATTCAACCTCCCTAGGGGTAACTACTGTTAACATTTTGGTTAAAGGAAAGAACTTCTAATGATTAAGGTTGTCCAAAGATATGATCGAGTTTTCTGGGAAGTATTTTTCTACCATAGACAAGTTGAATCACAACTTGTCACGGTTATTATCGTGGAGAAGATGCTGTGTACAGGCCCTTCCAACACTTACATTCTACAACTGTGGTAAAAATTAAGGTTTTGAGCCATTACTCAGTTGATGAATTACTTCTATTCTTCTTTTAAGGAAAAATTAATAAAAGCATGATATATATCAGCTTAGTTGTAAGCAAGTAATCATTATTTCTAGTAGTGCTGAGACATCTGGGCAACAATGGAGCAGTCTCCAATGGAAAGATTTCAATCTCCTTTACTCGTTAACTTCCTTATATCAGAGTAAAGCCCACTTGTCTAATGGTAAAGAGAAATTAGAACCTTTCTCAGTTTGTTCTATCACATAGATGGAATATGACATTTCCACTTTCGTTAATGTTCCACACTTGACAAAGATGGGTGGCTAGTGTCGTGAAACAGAGGACATTATCATATCCTTTTCTCTGAAAGGAGATTGTATATTGATTCTCTTTATATGGCACTTGTCCCAGGAAGGAGAATGGAAGATTTTGAATATAAGCTGTGGTTGCTCACGAGTGTATGGAAAGCCAGATAAGCAAAATAGGAATGAATTTGTTAAATACCAGTTTTCCAAAATTAGTTAAAGCTGTGGAGTTTTCTGGCAAAGTTAACATGCTAGCTAACTGAAAATTACTGTATGTGAGAAGGGGCCCCATCTTATTTTGAAGAACGGTACATTTTCCCAAGACTTGAAATCAGTGTGTGGGGGGGGTGGGGATATAAGGGATGGGCTTGACAGCTGACTAAGACTGCCAGTGGGTGGAGGAGGTGTTGACAGCTCTGGGTAATGAGTCTCACACGTGGGAAATCACACAATATGCATTTGTTGAATGTTGTTGGAGTGAGCGGTGCCTGGGAGTGGTTCTTCTGTCTGTGGAGTTCACCTTCCTCCCACTGATGAATGAAAAACTGCTAGTGGCTTAGCAAAGCTTTAGTTTTCAACAGTGTGTTCCAGTCCGTGAAACTGAATATGCCTGAGACTAAAACAGGACCAAGTCATAGCTTAATGTGACCTTGACGATTCGGGAGGCACAGCTTCAGGACATTTCTTATGATCCTATTTATAATTTGATTTTAAAATGCTGTTTTGAATCTTGGGCTATTTTGATTAAACTTTGAAAGGGAGTCATACTCATGCAGAGTCTGAATGTGAACTTAGTGGCGTCAACTCCAGGAATTTCTGTGAAATAAGCTGGATGTAACTATTTCTAACACTCTTTCCTGAATGCTGTGGAGTGGGCCACTTGAACCCTTGTAATTTATGTAATCATCATATCTTGAGATGCTTGTTTTCTCTCTCTCTATTATATATCTATTTCCATGTGTACATCCCATATATATCTATCTCCAACTGTCTATCTATAATTTTTTTCATTTCCTTTCACATTTTTTTCATACCCTGAGATAAAAGCATGTGTCTCCACCACATGCTCTCAGGATTTACTCACGAACCCGTTTTGACACATAATCCAGAAAAGCAGATGCAGATGCATGAATCCCTTTTAGGTCTACTCCTTGATTTCCTTCAGCTCTCCTATCCTGTGCTGTGGACTCTGCATACGAATTAGTGTTTGTTTTCTTTGCTGCTTTAATAGTGGAACTGGACTTTCAGTCTGTTGACATTGGTGCCCAGTAACCTGGTGGTGAGCTCTCTTTTCCTCAACTTTTTCCCATAATATAACCAAGCAAACTTACAAAAACATATTTAAGGCTTGATGATTTAATTTAAATAAGTGGTTCAAAGGGAAGTGGTTTTGACAACACAAAAGTTAAACAGGATATAGGAAAATTACATTTATATTAAAAGTCCATTGTCTGTCCAGATCTATTTTTCTTTTTAAGGTAAATTCTGGTTAATATGCTGAAATCCATATGAAGTCTTGTCCACATTTAATTTGGTGCGTAAATGTGCTCAGTTCAGCTTTTTAACAGGGGTTAAGGCTGATTTCTTTTAATATTTTTTATTCATGTGATAAATATATATATATATATATGTATATATATTCCTGTTCAGAATGTGTCTGCATGACTTCTATAACCCAGCTTAAATGGAAAATACCATTCTGGAATGTTTACTTCTCAGTAACTTGACATGAAATCTGGTGAGTCAAACATGAGTGGTATAAAATTATGCCCTGGTATTTTCTTTTGTTTTCTTAAGACTGGCCCTGAGCTAACATCTGTTGCCAATCTTTTTTTTTTTCCTTCTTCTTCTCTCCAAAGCCCCCCAGTACATAGTTGTATCTTCCAGTTGTAGGTCCTTCTGGTTGTGCTGTGTGGGACACCGCTTCAGCATGGCCTGATGAGTGGTGCTAGGTCTGTGCCCGGGATCCCAACAGGTGAAATCCTCCGCCGCTGAAGCGGAGTGTGCAGACTTAACCACTTGGCCATGGGGCCGGCCCCTGCTGTGGTATTTTCTTAGTAGATTTTAGTCACAGAAGGCTGAGGAATTGTTCCGTCAACACAAACAGGCCAAAGGCAGTGGTCGCCATCGTTTGGGCTGTCCTTTCTCTCGTCATCCTCGCAGAGGTTTGGCCAGCCTCTCTTTGCATCTCCCGGGCTGACGCTTGCTTTCCTCCAGCTTGCTGCGCTTCGCATTCATGCAGACCTGTCCCACGATGTCAAAGACTTAGAGCCCACAGTGCCTTGCCACGTGTGCGAAGTGGTTAGTAGTGCTCTGTGATATTTAGTGAGCACCGTAATGTACTAGGTGCTATAAAACTGCCCTGTGATGAGGTCCAAGTGAGTACAGTCCAGCATGCCAGGTTGACAGACTGGATTTTTTTCTAGCTTTAGTTTCTCAGGCTGAGATGGGAGTATTAGCCCATTTTTTTCCCCTTCTCTGCAAGGAGCATTTAGCTTTATTCTATATTGTGTTCCCTGCATGCCTACTGACAATCAGAAGATAATATCACTTGGTGCTTGAAGCTAGAAATCCTTATTTGTTCTGATATTATATAATTTATGTTTGCAATTTCAGGCAGGTACGAATTTCCCAGAGTGTATGGCGTTTCTTGTAAGAACATTCAGCAATTCGTCTCAGCTTCTTTAAAACTAGAACTTCAAAACTCAAACAACGACATTCGGCTCAATAACCACAGACAGTAATGACACCTCTAAGTAGCTAATGCAGGCGTGTAATATCCTCATAGCCCTGATTTAACTTTATTTACAGATTAAAATTGAATTGCAGTTGATTTATTGATATAATAGGCAGAAAGTGATTATCAAGCATCCATCACTGATGGAGGAAAAACCAATCAAATTATGCTCCAAGGTTTGCTTTAACCTAACCTAACTCATCCCCTGATAAAACTCAGAGGATTTGAGTCATACGCTCTCACTAAAGTCAATGAGCCACAACTCCCACTAAACTCATATCTGCTCCTTTCAAGGCATTCAGGAGATATACTAATTTGCACAACTGCAAGTTGTTATGAAAGGAAATGGCAATGGGCTGCAGATTTAGCATCTGCACTTCCTCTCTGTGCTTGCAGCCATGGTAATATTATTCTTTAATGTTCTTTGCAAATCCATAAGGGATTCAGTACTGTGCTAACTGGGAAATGGTGTCAACCTGTGCTCGAAAGATGTGGGGAGTAGAGGATGGTGGTGCCTTCAACAATGACAAGCAGATTAGGAAAGGTCTCCTTTTGGAGACGGAACTGGGGCTAATCTATGTTGCAGAAAGCAAACAAACACCTTGATTAGAAGCTGGTGACAATGTTCACTTTGGTCTTAGGCATCTACAACTCTCCTCTTCAGAAGTGGAAAAGGTGTGGGGTAGAAGAGAATGGAGTACAGCCAATTTATCCCTTCGTGACAGAGGCTGAGCAGGGGCTCCAGGGGGCTGTTATCGAACTGGGAGTGGAACTGCTGTGGATTTCCTTCCATTCTGACCACTGAAAGCTGGAAAATAACGTTAAAAATGTCCAGGGCCCTCAGATTTCAGAGGGTTACTAGTGTCATATGGAACAATTAACAGCAGCCCTCATTCTCATCACTTGGAGCTTTCTCAAACAGAAGCTTCTATCTTTATGTATTTGCATATTATGTACCTTGAGATATATTTTTTTAAAAAGGTATCATTTTATGAAGCATCATGGGAAACTGTTACAGATAACCTTTACTTATATTCTCATCTACGTTGCTACTATTTCACATGGTTATGATGTAAAATATTGCTGTTGTTGGTAAGTACTGTTTTGAGTGTACCTGAGCCTTAAGGAGGTTTGGAGAAAGGACATAATTATGAGAAACCCAAGGTCATATAATGGCACATGAAGATTTGTTATTACATTGTTCATTTTTACCTATTGTGTTGTACATTGTTAATTCTTAAGGCATCGATCCATAAGTTAGAAAATGGAACTCCTTTTGAATTATTCTCAACATCGTGTCCTCCAAATCTGGTAGATGGTGCTCATTGACTTCAGAGAATATTTCTTGTGTACTTAGGTGCCAAAGGAATGGAGAAAGATGAAAGAAATACTTCCTCTAATTATATATAAGTACATATTCATTTTACTGTCCCAACTAATATTGCTGATCCTACATGATAAATTTTTTTCCTTAATGAATATATTTTATACTCACGTATAACCTGGTTCATCCTCTGCCATGCTATGCACATTTATTTTGCATATTGTGCAAATATGCATAATTTAAAGAAAAGACAAGTAATAAGATGATTTGGATATCACTTTTAAGAATCTCTATAGTAGGAAGTGGGTGGTACAGAGAAACATTAGTTGGACTTCTTTCATTTATAGCAGAATGCTATTTATACAGGGGCATACATAAGATTTGTGTAGTAAGCTCGGGCTGCTATAACAAAATACCATCGGTTAGGTGGCTTCAACAACAGATATTTCTTTCTCATGGTCTACAGGCTGGGAAATCCAAGATCAGGGTACCAGCATGGTGGAGTTCTAGGTGAGAACCCTTTTCTCGCCTTGCAGAGGTTGCTTTCTCTCTGTAGCCCCACATCGGGGAGGGAGAGTGAGCTCTGGTCTCTTCCTCTTCTTGTAAGGTCACAAATCTTGTGACCCCATCTAGACATAATCACCTCCCAAATGCCATCACGTGGGAGGTTAGGGCTACAACATGCGAATTTTGAGGGGACACAAACATTCAGTCCATAATAAAATTTATTAGAGAGGAAGCTGCTATTCTCAAAATAAATATTTCATTTATAAAAAGGAGCCAGTGTGTAGAGCAGCCAGCCCAGGCCCAGCACGCAGCTGAAGCAGAGAGTCATTCTTAGTTCCTAACGCCTTCATCCTTTTTTACTTCAGTGTGTTTCCCATTATTACGGTGCCATGCCCCAGGAGGGGTATTCTGTCTCATATGGTCCTATGAGTTTCCTTTGCTTTCGGGTTCTTCCTCTTGCTACGAATTTCTCTTTTCATTCTTTTTACTGGAAAATTTGCTCCATTTATCATTTCAGCATCTGCCCTTACCTCTTGTCCCTGCAACCACTCCTCGCACATTTCTCTGTGGCCACTTGAGGCCCTGGAGTCCTCTGTGAGCTATTGTGGTTCTCACTGCAACACTGCCATGAACATCTAGAGCCCGTGAAACAAACACTCGGAGCATTTAATCTTGTGAATTTAGAAAACACAAGAAGGACTGGGGGACGTAACATTCTCAATGTTAATTTGCATTAAAAAGATACAGGTTCTCGCTCAGTTTTACTTTGGGATGCTAGGCAACAATTTATTTATTTAGAGGTGGCTACATTTCATACCTTGCAGAATATTTCACTAAGAAATCGTGCGAACTTTGACAAATATTCTGTTTTACTGTGAGAATGTGGTAGTCGGGTTATTCTAAGAGAAAGGCAAAGGTCTGGCTTCAGATACTATTATCTGTGCACTCATGCTAGGAATTTAAGTTTGGTACAGTGCTTTCACAGATTACCACACCTCGGGACCTAGGGAGCATTAAGCACAGGCCATTGATGGGATAAACCATGCATGCTTTGTAGACATGCACACCAAATACTCCTGTGGAAAAGCACTTGCTTTATATATTCAGTGATTGAGTTGTAAGTACCAGCACCTTCACTGCTTCATGAGAAACTCATTTCATATTCTATTTAATTCAACTATTTCATTTAGCCCCTAGTATAATTCGTTCATTGTTATAAGTCCTAGAAATATAGTGATGAATATGATACGGTTCTTGCCTTCAAGAAGCTTCTGGTGTAGGGATGAGAAAAGCACCCATATAGCAGATATAGTGCAGTGAGTATTAGCCAGTTAATATGCGTGATTGAACATTTATGTTGCACTATGAAGAGTGAGCAAATTACGTCAGCGGGAAAGGTGGGAGGAAAGGGCAACCCAGAAAGAGACCAGCATGATCTGAAGGCAGGGATGAGAGAGGATGGGGTTTTAGACTCACGAGTCCATGGCTCCAGGGGGTGCTTAGGGCTGGAATACAGATTTGGGGAGTTACTGGATTTTCGGTAGTTGCTGAAGCTATGAGAAGACATTATTGAAGGAAAGAATGTAGAGAAAATGAGGACACTCTCAATAATAAAGGATAGTTGGAGGAAGAGAAGATGGTGAAAAGGACTAACAGAAGTCATAGAAGTTTGGAGAACAGTGAGAGTAGAGGTGCTGAAGCTAAGGGAAGAGCTTGAAGTAAAAAGTGGTCGATACGTACATTCTGTAGAAATATATCTAAAATAGTATCTTAAAGCATTGGTCTTCCAGTGCAATTTTTATGTTTTGTTGTCATTGTTTTACAATGTTCTAAGACATCGCTAAAAACGTAAATGGTCTCATAAGAGATTTTGTCCCATGTGGAATTGCTGAGTGTCAAATCAGTTTCTCCTCTCAATTGTTCAAGCTGTGGCATAATTATAACTTTATAAGGATGCTGAGATTAGAACTTTTTTTTTTTAAGCAGGTCTAGGGTTAACCCTGACTACATTGAGAAGTGTATGAAATCAGCTTTGGCACCCTTCCTCTATGCCGAGCCAAATTCTAGAAGAGATGGTCTGCTGATACTTAAAAGAGAAAGTGCTAATAACTCACAGCCAAATTGAAATTGCTCAGAATGGTCTTGCCAAATCTCTGCTGAAGTTTGTTGGGGTTGTTACAGTGCAGCTCAGGAATTTCAGGGAGCCACTTTCACACAGAGGCTGGTACAATTAGGTGAGCCTTAGGTGATTAAGCAATGAGTGTCGACCAGATGATCATTGCGTATTTGGAGGAAGGCCGCTGACTCTTCCCTGTTTAATATTTTCATCAGCATTTTGGATTAAGTCCTAGGGAATAAACCAATGGAGAGAAGCCACAGGCAGGAGATAGTGGTTCTGTAAAAGGTTGTACTTTCTCACAGTCACGGTTGTCCAAAAATATTTGCGCCTGTCAATGGCAGAGAGCTCTTCATCACTTGATGTGTTGAGTGCTATAAAATCCTGGATCTTTCACGGTCATTTTCTGCTCATGGGGAGGGATTGGATTAGGTGACCACTGCTTTCTTTTCCAATTCCAAGATTTTCTATTCTAAGGACATTTTCCACATCTGTACAGACTGGATGTGCTTTCCTTGCAATAAGAGCGAAATAAGAGACTTGCCAAAAGAATGGCGTTCCCTTTCACGTCTTCTCCCTGAGTGTACCCCCCAGCCTTTTCCTCCGCTGAGCCTGACTCCACGAAGCAATTATATATCACAGAGCACATTCTTGAAGAATTGTGGGAGAGAGTCTATGGCATATTTAGCACTACTTTTCATGTATTATCTGTAGCAGTTTACGTCTCTGTGGCTCAAACTTTCTCTATCGTTGAAAAAAAACACCCTATTTTCTAAGCTCTGGAAAGCAGGCAAATATCAAGTAAATCATATATGCAGAGGGCTGAAACAGTATTCTAGAAGGGATTCTTCTTAAGGTCGGGGACACATGCTTGTTTTATCTAACTTCTTTCCAGAATGTTCGTCTAAGGCACAGCTACTATTATGTAGCATCAGATCATAACCTATGCGCTCCCATGTTGTCAGGCTTTGAACTATGTGCATTAGGGACACTAATTTACTTCCCTCCACACCAATTAGTTAAACCAACTAGGGATCTAGATACATGCTTTGCTCCTTTTGCAAAATATCCCTACTTCTTGACAATCTCCATGCTTCTCACTTGATACATTTAGGGAAATGTACTCATGCCAAGCTTCTGCACGAGAGCTTCATTTTAGAATTTCAGACCTTCTTGGATTCAGCAAATCAGAATTCAGTTCTTTCCTTTTCAGTTATATATTCAGGAAACCATATTAAGCTAAGTAATCATATGATTATTGTGACAATTTAGAAAGACTAAATACAGAATTTCCCACTTGGCTGATTGCCAGGGGTGACTCGATCTCTTTTCAGACATGAATTTCCTACAGAAGAGAATCAGTGAAGAGCCAAATAAATTTTATAGGAATTCCATGGCTATATTCTATTTCCATTTTCTTTGTTTTACTTCCAGGTGCACATAAAATGGTCCAATTAGTCTATTACCCCTTTAATCTACATGCTGTTTCTGGTAACCAATTGGCATTGACGTTTGTGACGTGTATTTGAAAAATTGGTGGGAAAACAACTTTCTTGAAAGGCAGAACAAAAGAACTGAGAAGTTTAGAGGTCAGGCATCTTCTAGTAACTTGTACAATTGGCAGTGATTTTTCCCTTTCGTGACTCTCCTCTGACCTATTAATGAAGGGCAAAATTCTAAAGGCACGTTTAATTAACGTGTGTATTTAGGATAACAAAAGCACTTGCCTTGAAGCGCAGGCTGCATGGAGAGGCAGTCCATGAAATAGAAAGTATTTTCCTCCCCCTATAATTACTTTGTTTTTTGTACTGGTATCCTTCATCTTATTAACATCACAGTAGGATGATGTATCTGACGGCAGGCGCCTATCTGCCCTGCTCCTGGGGAGACTTTTCAAAGAGGTCCACGGCTTCCAATACCATTTGCTTCTTCTTGTGAACTTTGCAATATTCCACCATGTAGAAAAAACTGAAAGATCAGATTTACAAAATAGGAATCTTTCATTGATGGAGAGTCCTGAATTTGCTTCTTTTAAAGTCATTTGGGCTTGACTATAATAAACGTCAGACTCATGTAGAGATTGTTGCATTTGTTGGAACTTTATAAAAATCTTCATCAAATAATGTTTTCTGTCAGCTTGGACACCAGAACTTAGACTTTGTCTATAACCCTCGAGTTCTCTCATGAAAAGAATTTCTTAAATATGCAGTCTATTTGTTTTTGTTTGTTTTGTTTGCTTTTTAACAAAACTGTGGATTTCTTTAGGTTGGTGTATCATCATTGTATCTGTAAATTAAGTGATTCTTTAACTATTTGAATGGTACGAAGTTAAAAAAAGAAGTCATTATTCTTAAAGAAGATTGGTTTCTTTTTTTCCTTTGAAATATGGTCAAAGGAGCTTAGAAATTTTCTCACTGTGGAAACTGACTTTCTAAGGTCAATTCTGCTGCAGTGTTTTGGAATGAGGACCTGAGACAGTCATAGCATAATTTGGATAAAAATCATACTGTTGAGTGAAAGGAGGGAGTTTGGGCCTGAGCTATGTTTGATTATTTACGTTAATTAAACAACTAGAGCACTTTAAAATCCTGGAATTTTATAGCTAAGTATGAAGTTTTTATTGCACTAAATTATTATGTTTTCTTGCTTCACAGTGAGTTTTAGCCTGAGTTTTACTCACAGTGTAATTGATTTGGGATATTAACATTGACAGGGGGGTTTCTGGCTATGAATACTTACACAAGGACCAACCAATGTGATTTGAGCACAGTGAGATAGTGCAATAAAACTGACCTATTAAAAGTTTTTTCATTCTTTTTTGCATTATGAAACACATATTTTTTTTTTTTTTAAAGATTTTATTTTTTTTCCTTTTTCTCCCCAAAGCCCCCAGTACATAGTTGTATATTCTTCGTTGTGGGTCCTTCTAGTTGTGGCATGTGGGACGCTGCCTCAGCGTGGTTTGATGAGCAGTGCCATGTCCACGCCCAGGATTCGAACCAACGAAACACTGGGCCGCCTGCAGCGGAGCGCGCGAGCTTAACCACTCGGCCACGGGGCCAGCCCCATGAAACACATATTTTTGAAGGGCATAGACAAATGTCCCTTATCACACCATGAAGCATGATACGCACATTTCCATTTGCCCTTAAAATTAAAAATTTTCCAGAGTCAAAGAATTAAATTACTCAGTTCACAATAACCCTTTTGCTCTAGAAGGTTTTTCAATTTAAAAATTTTCTATAGACCTCTGAGTGCATAGGATGAGTGGAAGACAATATGACAGAAGCAAAAGAATCACCCGATTTTAGGCAAAACTGAAAACAGCTTCTTAAGCATGGAAATGCTAGAGGCCCTTATGGGCACATGGAGGGCATGTGAGCCATGGAAAAGGTCAAGGGAGTTCTAAGAAGGGATTATTGCATTCTCTGCATGCTGATGCTTTCCTTACCCTGTTTGGTAGTAGATTATCCCTTAATTTATCCTCTGCTCAAATAACTTCTTTAGTCTTTATTTTCGATTATGGGTATTTGTTCCATTTGGCAATCACTAAGGAGATGGAGAAGCAACTAGGTCATGAGATCCAATATTGTTCCCAGCAGTAGTTAATTGAACCTGACAGAACGGAATTGAGCATGCAGATATTTGACGACAAACTCATCAGCTGTAAAAAGGTGAGAGATGTTGCAAAAAATAGCACATACAGATACAGCAGCCATGCAGCAAACCCTGTAGTAATTATGGCTTGTGCAAACCTGGTTACGCAAAAGGGGCAAGAGGAAAAGCATATGCAGGATTAGGAAGAGCTCATCTCAGGAAAGCATGGCAGGGTGAAACTGCATTGCTGAATTCTTAATTCCATCCTTAATTAACTTTTCTCATGACACTTTTGTTTTGTTAAAAAGCACATGTGTAGGAGATATCGAGAGCCAGAGTTAGTTGAAAAATTCAGAAAATATTGTACTGTCATTGAAAGTATTTTACATTTTGACATTTTTAATTTATATCATAGTACTTTCCTATTTTGATAATTAGATTGTAATTCAAAGGAAGATCATATTACAGTGCCATGTATCTGATTTCTCCAAAGATCTTAGCAGAGTCCTACGTGCAAAGCAGGTGATCAGTACATGTTGAGTGATTTAAACTTAAAAATTTAGAGTTTCTGGATCATCGTTATCTAATCAATTAGCAATGTACAATATTATAGAAAGCGTTTGATCTTTTTGAGTTATTTTTGAATATGGTTAAATTATAGTTATAAATTCAAAAAGCTGCAGGTTAGAATTTTAATACAATCTTGGAACAAAAGATACAAACAGCAAGTAATATTGGAGTGTTATTTCTCCTACAATACAATAATACATGAATACTAAAGTGAATTTTACATTAATTAAGTGAAATTCCCGGAATTTAGTTTTGGTTTACTTTCTTGGTTTAATGCACATTCATAACTGCCATTATGCTTGATGTTTTATTATGATATGGACTATATAGTGAGTTTTTGCAGTAGTTGTTGGTTGGAGTTCTTATTTATTTATTTCTATAGTTTGGCACTTGTTCCACCCAGGAGGGTAATGTGTTGCAGTGCATGCTGGGAACAAAGAGAGTTTGTGCTTAGGGAGAGGGAGTCATCAGGAAACAGAGAAAGATGTCAAAAACTTCAGTCCCTTGAGGAAGGGGACATAACCTGGTGATGCAGACCCACCCAGTTCAATTCTAAGTTAGGCATTGAGATCTCAGGAACATTCGATTTGAAAAGAAGAGAATATAGGCTGTACTTTGTATGGCCAGAATACAGGTGACTCATGTGCTACATAAAGAGTTAGATTCTATCAGCATTTTTGTCTGAGATGAAGCAATGACACAACCCAATCTTCTAGATGGTAGAAGAAATTCCCAACATTTGGAGTCAGCTCCAAATAGCTGACTATGATATAGGGTAAGGTTCTCCCATATGTTTTTATCAGTCCCTGGCTGTGTTGGAAAACCCCTAGTTTAGAACCACACAGGGGATCTAGACGTCTTGGAATTAAGAGGTGCTTACTACTTGGTACTACCATGGTGACTTCAACATGGTAGTTTCTACATAGTAGCCTAAATTCATAGCTATTTAAAAAATTCCTTATATAACCAGTTTGTTTCCTTTTTTTTCCAGTCTAATTCACTTATGCATAATCTGGGTTTCCAGATCAAATACAGGGCACTTAGTCAAATACGAATTTCAGATAAACAATAAATTTTACTTCAGTATAAGTGTATCCCAAATATTGCATGGGATATACTCATACTAAAAAAATATGATTCCTTCAGAAAATAATAGGATGATAAATATTTTGAATCTTTCAGATTTTAGAATATCTTCCAGTTTCCTTTTTGATGTAAAGAGTAACTTGGCTAGCATAAAATTAATCCGTGAAATACTGGTTTTGAAGTTGAAGGATTTTTTTTTTGCATATAATTACATTCTGGTATTTATTTTTGCAGAGGAAAAGCCTGAGGCTAACATTGTTTTATTTTTTTTCCTTCTAGGATGCTTCTTGGATTGCTTATTTATCCTTGAAATTTAAGTGTTTTTTAAAATTTTATTGCAGTAACATTGGATTATAACATTATACAGCTTTCAGATGTACATCATAATACATTTCGAATTCTGTGTAGATTACATCATGTTCACCACACAAAAACTAATTATAGTCCATCACCTCACACGTGAGCCTAATCACCCCTTTTACCCTCCCCCTCTTCCCTTATGGTAACCACTAATCCAAACTCCATTGCTATGTGTGTGTTTGTCATTGTTTCTATCTTCTACTTATGGATGAGATCATATGGTATTTGACTTTCTCCCTCTGACTTATTTCACTTAGAATAATACTCTCAAGGTCCATCCATGTTGTCACAAATGGCTGGATTTCATAATTTCTTATGGCTGAGTAGTATTCCATTGTGTATAAATACCACATCTTCTTTATCCATTCGTCCCTTGATGGGCATCTAGGTTGCTTCCAAGTCTTGGCTATTGAAAACAATGCTGCAATGAACATAGGGGTGCAAATATCTTTATGCCTTTGTGTTTTCAAGTTCTTTGGATAAATACCCATCAGTGGAATAGCTGGATCATATGGTAGATCTATTCTTAATTTTCTGAGGATACTCCATACTGCTTTCCATAGTGGCTGCACCAGTTTACACTCTCACCAGCAGTGTGCGAGGGTTCCCTTCTCTCCACATCCTCTCCAACACTTGTTGTTTCCTGTCTTGTTGATTATAGCCATTCTGATCGGAGTGAGGTGATATCTCATTGTAGTTTTGATTTGTATTTCCCTGATAGTTAATGATGTTGAGCATCTTTTCATATGCCTGTTGGCCATCTGTATATCTTCTTTGGAGAAATCTCTGTTCAGATTTTTTGCCCATTTTTTATTTGGATTGTTGTTTTTTTTTGTTGTTGAGATGTATGAGTTCTTTATATATTTTGGATATTAACCCCTTATCTGATATATGGTTTGAAAATATCTTCTCCCAATTGTTGGGTTGTCTTTTCATTTTGTTGATGGTTTCCTTTGCTGTGCAGAAGCTTTTTAGTTTGATGTAGTCCCATTTGTTCATTTTTTCTTTTGTTTTCCTTGCCCGGTCAGACATGGTACTTGAGAATATGCTGCTAAGACTGATGTCAAAGAGCCTATTGCTTATGCTGTCTTCTAGAAGTTTCATAGTTTTGGGTCTTACATTCAAGTCTTTAATCCATTTTGAGTTCATTTTTGTGCATGGTGTAAGGTAATGGTCTGCTTTCATTCTTTTTCATGTGGCTTTCCAGTTGGCCCAACACCATTTATTGAAGAGATTCTCCTTTCTCCTTTATTGAGATATTTCTTGTTGTTGACTTCTGTTTTTAAATTTAGGCAAAAACAGTTTTGCCTAGGGAAAACTTCAGATTTTTAAAATTCTGTTCTTATCTGGAATGTTTCTATCTGTATCTTTGAGCAGCACTGTTATATATTTTTATATTACTGAACACTTTTATGTATATAGATGTGTAATGTATGTTATTTTTTTGCACGTGTTGGAAACTGCTGCTTTCCATTTTTTTAATATTATGAAATGAATTTATTTCATGGAAAGATGATCTTCCTTTAAGTTTCTTTATTTTCCTGTGTTTATTTTTTATTTTGCAAATGCTTTTCTATCTGGTTACTATGACTCATAAGGAAAATATTTCAAAGAATGGTGATATTAAATTGACAATTTGTATGTTAGCTAAACACTTTTTTGTGTTTACTTTAGACAGTTCAGACAGCTATTTAAAGCAACTTTGATTTTAGTTCTATTGGCTAACATATTAAAGACATATGGGTAGAAGAAGATTAAAGTTACTGTTCTTTATTCAAATGAAACCTGAAGAACAAAGACACTGTTTGAGGTTCCTTCTCATTGCTTATTTGTATCATAAATTAATGGCTAAAAAACCAAAACAAAAAAACCTGGGGTGGATGATTACAAATTACACTTCCTTCATCAGATCATAGGTACATCAGAGAAAAATCTTATGTCAAGACTTAATTGTCCGTGATCATATCTTCTTCTTTGCTATATTCCTTCTTACACAGACTTACTGAATTAAACCCATCATTATATTTCTATTGTGTCTTCGCTTGTGGAATTTTCAAGAAGGGCTAACTAGATAAAATACCTTTATTGCTATTATTCTCCTTTTTCCCATGGTTTAAATTCTACTGGATTTCATAAAATCTCCTCTTGGCTTCAGAAGTTGAACTAATAGACTTTCTGAGCTGAAAACAGTCTCTGACCCTCTTAACGATTCCTCCAATGAATCTGTGGCTTCTTATTCTCCACGCTGATCTTTGTCTCTGTCGGAGTCACTGCATTATTTATTTACTTATTAGGGTCCTCCACAAATCTCATGGCAGGAAAGTAAATAACTGAAACAGGGATGCTCGAGTGTGAAATTTAAAACAGGTTCTAGAGAGGAAAGCAGGTGTTGGATGCCATGTTGTAATCCTCTCTCTCTTTCACTGTGAGCTCTGTTTCTGTGAACTGCCTTTCACATCCCCATTGTTTATCCAAAGAACTTCCCTTGCCAGAATCCTATAAGTTCCCTCTTTCTGATTGTAACTGAATGGACTTATTTGGACTTTGGTAATATCTCATGTTTCCATCAGAATCTTACTTTATATTAAGGTGTGTTTTCTTTCATGCATCAACTAGTAGCTCTGCCAGTGGCAATGCCACTTTAACTTCTCCCAAAAGGACTTGTCTTACCTGTTGCTCTTATGTCTAGTTCTTTAAGAACTACATTCTATCTATAGTCTTTTAGGGATTTATTTTTCGAAGACCTGGTAATGATTTATTACGATGGGTTCATTGATCTATTTATGGCAATAACGTCATTTGGAAAGTGGGTTACAGCACAAAAAATAGAAGGTGAGCAGCCATTCTGTGAAGAAAAACAAAGGAATCTGACTTTCTGGACTTAATCCTTCTTTATGTCACATATCTAGCAATCTGATCATGACTCTTTCTAGATAGAAACATAATTACCCAACCTAAAATCTAAAACATGATTTCATAAAAAAGAGTGGGAAAAAAAATCTTTATTTTCACTAATCTACCTCTTCCTTAGAAGCTCTTAGTTGCTTTTAATTTCTTTTCCCATCTCATTTCATGTATTTTTTAAAATCTTTGTAAAGTAAGACTATGCAACATGATATTGTGGAAAGGCTAACCAACCAAAAGTCAGAGTTCTGAGTTTAATTCTCAGCTCTGCAACGAAATAAAATAACCGTGTGACTGCATTTCCTAATCTCTCTGGGCCTTGGTTTCCCTCATGTGTAAAATAAAGAGGTTAAATTCTGAGACATCATCTAGATGCATTCTTCAAGTTCTTTTTTATTGGGATATACTTGACATATAACATCATATTAGTTTCAGGTGTATAACATAGTGACTTGATATTTGTATATATTGCAAAATGATCACATAATAGGTCTAGTTAACATCCATCATCACGCTTAGTTACAAATTTATTTTTCTTGTGATGAGAACTTTTAAGATCTATTCTCTTAGCAACTTTCAAATATGCAATATAGTATTATTAACTATAGTCACCATTTTCCCCTCTCCCTTAGAACATGAAAGTTCACCTGAAATAAATTATAGTAGTTGTCAGTAGTTAGTTAGTAAAGAAAATAATCCTGATTACTGACCAGAATTCTCTAAAATAATTCAACTTTTATCTTTAGAAGCATAATTTCTATTTTACCATTTTAAAGGAAATAAACAACTATGAGAAAAACAACTATAAGTATTTTAACCATATACATGGCATGGAATAAGATGAAAAAATACAATGAAAAATTTAAATTATATTATCATGGTGGATTTAAGATCAGTGCAAGTCTCATATTATTTTATAGCACTCTTCCAAACATGAGAAATTCAATTGGTCTTTCTGAGATGTCAACACAATTAAAAATGTATGATTATGGGTGATGGACAGACCATTTCACTACTAGATTAGAATGGGTTTTCTGAAAGTCTTGACTATCTCAGATTTTCTTCCTGTTTCAGGTGTGGAAAAGATCATCATTTTCACCATTGGAGAATTCATCTCTTCCTCGTGAAACATGGTATTGATGAAGGCGGGTGAGTTACCTTTTAGTCATTTCTTTTTTTCTTTTTAATGAGTGTTCAGATATATCAAAGAGAAGTCTTTTTTCTTTTTCCATTGGCCAGCTTCCAATTTTGTTCAAGTCATCTTCTGTTTATCCCATTTTCACAAAGCACATGTTGACCCGGGGAAAAAACTAATTTTGTCATTTCCTTACTCCTCTGAAACAACAGATACAAATTATTTATTTGCTTAAATACATCACCATTTTCTGGGAACATGACCAAAGAAAGATGAAAGTATGGCTCTAGCAATTTAAACAAAATAACGAGATCAAACTCTCTTGGCTAAAAGGTACTTAGAAGCACTATTATGTTCATTCTCTACCAGTAATGGTATCTCTTGCTGGAAATCACATGCTGACCTGACTCTGTAGTCATTATTAAGGAATGCTCTCTATTAAAAAATTCTTTAAAACTAGAATGCTATGCTTTTTGACCAGAAAAAAAAAAAAACAACCCTGAAGAGTTCTAAATTAAAAAAAAAAAAAATCTTCTGAATCTCCAGACACTTGGCTGACCCAATTTCCATGATGGTGTAACAGAAGATATAAACTTTCTAAGTTAACAGCTTGATATTTGTCATTTCATTGATTTACAATATCTCAGTGAGTGGCACAACATTTGACAGATGGGCTTTTAAGATTTTGCTGATTTTTAACCTGTTAGCTATTAATTTATGTTCTTTCACATCTACTGTATTAGTCCTTTCATTAGAAACTGCAATGCTAAATTGTATTATGGGGCCATGTTCAAAATTAATGGAAACTCTGTGCCTAAATTATAAATATGTTCGTTCTTTCTTTGTAGGAAATATATTCAAGTAATATGAGATCAAAACGGTCAAGGTACTAAGTTAGAATTGAGGATTCAGATCTCTGTTTCTAATGCTGACTCATTGTAAGATGTGAGAAAAGTCTTTTCCTGATCTGTTGTGAGTAATTATAGTAATGAGGCACCTTGAAAATGTAAACTGTTAATTAATAAGGCTGTGTCTAATTGTGGCTGCTTTATACGAGTGCCTGGCATTTTGAACAGTGATCAGATATTAATGTACTCTCACATATATGGAGTTTTAACCACCATTTCCCTGTAATTTATTCTCAATCCACCCTTTCTTTTTAGCTTTCTGTATATCTAGAGTCAATCAAGTGTCTTGTATCTCTTGCAGTACTTTCCCTTTAATGCTTTTACCCTTAGGAAAGATACAGTTTATTTTCTCCCCCAACTCAGTTTAACTTATGTTGCTGTCTTTTATTAACCACGTTTCATCTTTGCCTGTTCCCCAAATGAGATGTCACAATTGTTCTTTGAGTGTGTCTATACTTACTTTGAAACTTTTTTCAACATGATAAATTAAGTCTAATATTTCAATCACAGCCATGACTGGATCTCATTCCCTGACTGAAAAGGAGAAGAGTTTGATAGGGATTTTGTAGCCAATTACAATACTCAGATATTAAACGGGCACTAATTTAAGGCCAAGTTTTATACCAATTAATGTTAAAATTGATCAAGCAGTTGGAGGTTCAAGACGATAACTCAAGCATGTCCTTCTATCTTCCTTCCTGCCAAAGATCTCATTGCAATGATGGAAAATATATTTTTTAAGGAAAGAAATCAAAACTGCCTTGGAAAACACAACTTCATTTTGAGGAATTCCATGAAGATAAAAAGCAGATGGAATTGGAGTGATGGAAAAATCAGAAGTGAGAGAATCACAGCCAACAGGACCAAGGACAAGCACATTTTCCCAGAAGAGCCTGGAGAAGCTCTCGGAACAGAAGTCCCCAATAAAAGCAGTGGCATGAACAAATAGGCCCGGCCAAGGACAATTCTCAGGGAAATCACTTAGCAATAGCTTTGGAAACAGCCGTTCCTCTTGCATGTTCAAAGAGGCTCCCATTCATGACTTTGCTGCCTTCTCTAAAGATGTGACACCTCCCAATTTGCCTGGCATTAACTCCTAATGTGGGGAGCCGAGAGAGAAGCATGGTAGAGCTCCCCATAGCTTCAGAACCTCACCAACGGACACGCATGAACACACACCTCCATACTACTACACACACACACACACACAAAGCCAGTATACTGAAACTGAGCTGTTGATGAATTTTGAACTGCTGTTCCCTCAGTTGTGGAAATTCTCCACCTGACTGCTTGTTCATGGTGCCCATTTCCCATTGGCAAGTCTGCTTTGGGACACACACTACCCATTTCCAAGCCTTAGGACATGTAACCAAGCTTTATTTTAAAGACTAGTCTTGGTGTGGGAGGGGGCAACTTATGTAAATGCAAAGGAAGCTCTTGCCAATTGTTTAACTCAATCAATTAGAACTTCACTCATAAATGCACAAACATTAGGAGCACTACTCTTTTAAGGAAAACAAATAGCATAAAGAGAAGCACAAAGATGAAAACATAACAAATGATCTCAGAAGAAACAGAGATAATTCCAAACACAAAGTTTAAAAAAAATGCTAACTGTTAATCCCACAGAGATTTCAGAAGATACCACTTCCAAAAAAGAATGGGACAACAGAATGGGAAATACTTTTGGGAATTAAACAATACGAGTGCCAAAGTACAAAATTTAGTGGACGGAATGATTAACGCAATGAGCATGGCTGAAAGCAAAATAGGTTATATGGAAGATAAAGTTAACAAACTCTCCCAGAATGTAGGATAAAATTTAGAGATGAAAAATGTAAAAGTAAGTTGAACAAGTCTTACTATAAGTTCTATAAGAAGAAGAAATAATTGTAAAAGTTAACAAGAGAAATTTCCCCCCGATAGTAGAAAGTTCAGGTCTCAGGAG
Organism: Equus asinus; assembly: GCF_041296235.1. NCBI lineage: Eukaryota > Metazoa > Chordata > Mammalia > Perissodactyla > Equidae > Equus > Equus asinus. The sequence goes on from NC_091799.1 coordinate 84,135,222, forward strand.
ACCGTGAGGGTGAACTGAATACTAAGACGAACTAATGGAAGAAGGAAAATAAAGTATAGAAATATCTTGTTTCAATTTCAAAATTCCAAGAGAAAAGAAAAATTCTTAGAAGCTTCTGGAGACATGAAGATAATTCCTTTACAACAGGAAAGAGAGCAGCAGTCTTAGCAACCCTGGATCCTAAAAGGCAATGACGCAATGACTTAAAAATTATAGCAAAGATGACAGTCAACTTGTAATTCTCAGTAATAATTCAACCTGTCTATTAAATATTATACAAAAATTTACATTTTGAGCATGTAGGAACCAAAAACATTAGACATAGCATGCTATATAAAAAATTTACCCAGTATGTCTTCAGGATAAAAGAAAAAGGAAAGATGATGAATTGACATACAAGAGAGCGTAGCAGTGCAACATGACTGGAAGAAATTTAAGGGGAGTTCGGAATCTTGTTACTGTAGACAAAGCAAAAATTAAAGGTACAAATATTTTATTTAAAGCTACCCCAATAATAACCAGTAGAACTAAATAGAACTAATCTTACTCTTGGAAGTGATTCCAGGGATGGGAATTTTGAGAGATTTTAATTTTTCTGCTTTTTAGTATTTCTTGAAATGTATTTTACTATGTAAGTGCATGATTTTATAATGATAACAATGATAAAAATAACTAGTTTTGAATAGAAAAAGTTCTATGCTCTTTGATGTAGGGTCAAAGAAAGCACACAACAATTTTAAGAGTTCTCTCTTTTTAAAATTTTATAGATGTTTCAGATTTTTTTTTAAACAATTGAAAGGGATCAAGGCAAATAGTAAGAGGATGCATTATTACGGAGTGGGAATGGATGAAGGCAAAGAGGGCTGGAGATTGACACAATTACTCTAAGTTTGGAGAAGTTAGAAGAAAAATGGTTTATGACCAGACATCCAGCCACTGCACCGAGAAAAACATAACAGGCAGAGTGGGCTTCATGGCCAGTGACCAGTGCAGTTGCTCAGGGCCCCATGTTCAGGAGCATCCCTTGCTTGGGGTTTAATGCTCTGTGGTTGCAGTCTTGAAATTTGTAATAATTTTGTCTTTGACTTTTTATTCTTTAAGTGAATTTCAATGCAACGTTAGAGCATGTGCTGGGGGCTCTGAGCCTTGGAGCCTCGGAGACTTGGCTCAGGCGTGGTCCCCACTTCTACCTCCCTACCTCCCCAGAATTGGTTCTCTGCCTCTTGGTGCCCACCAGTTGCTGCTCTGGATTCTTCTTGGCCTCTCCATTCGTGCATCACCATGACTACCATCCCCTGGGTCATGTTGGCAGGACATGTCTGCATTCTGCCACTGCCCTCTGCTTCTGGGGGAGCTTGGACATTAGCACAAGGAAGGGAAGGGTTAGGCAAATGCCTCCTGGTGTCTCATTGTGGAATAAAGCTGTGACCATCTCCTACCCAGCCTGGCAGTGCCATGGTGCATTGTGCAGTCAACTTGGCAGGGGGCCTGCAATAAGCTGAATGTTTCTCTCTCAAAATTCATATGTTGGAACCAACCTAATGTGATGGTATTTGGAGGTAGGGTCTTTGGGAGGTAATAAGGTCATGAAGGTAGAGCCCTCGTGAATGGGATTAGTACCCTTATGAAGAGACCAGGGAGCTACCTAGTTCTCTTTCTACCACGTGAGGCTGCAGCAAAAAGACAGGAAGAGGGCCCTCACCAAGAACCAGACCAAGCTGACACCAGACTTCTAGCCTCCAGAACTGTGTGAAATAAATATTTGTTGCTTAAGCCACTTAGTCCATGGTAATTTGTTATAGCAGGCTGAACTGACCTAGACAGACGCTTTCCCATTCCCCTTCCAAGTACCAAGTGCAACACAGCGTAGACATTGCAATACACTGGGGTACAACTATCTGTTGTGGGGTGGGGCTGCAGGCCCATGGGAAGGAAAGATTGACTTCCTTGCTCCCAGCCAGCACCACACATTTTCATTCTGCATTAGGTCCTGCAAATTATGTAGCCATTCCTAGAAGTCAACTTCCTGTAAAACCATGGCCAAGACCTCCTTGGGTGCTATCCTGCTGTTTCTATTGGGGTCATGATACTGTCTCCATATTGCCAGGAGATGATGGAATGTCAGGAATTCTTGCTGATCCTCATGCTCATACCCCAGGCACAACCACAGCCGCTTCCTAAGATTAATGCCTTCTTCTCATTATCAGAAATATTTTCTTCTTTTAGAATAGTGACTATGCTAGAGCATGCTTCAAAAAGTCTCCCACTTACCTTTGTTGCCAGGCCCAATTCCACACCCAGTGGATTCTTTCCTACCTAACTCATCTCTTTTGACATTTTTATTTCCATGAGGTTTGCCCTTTGCTACAGGTGGCCCTCATTTGTACTTTTCTGTGATCCAGTTTCATTATTTTATTCTTCATACTCGCATAGTCTCTTCTTCCTTGTTCCTAATCCAGTGGTAAGATTTATCTCCTACAAGACCTAAAACTAGGTGCAAGTTTGCATTCTTACTAGTATTTATTCTTTCCCAAGCCATTTTTCATCTTGGAAATGGCATTTTTCAATGTGTCGTTATTTGTTCTTTGAGCTTATGTTGGATGCTTTGTCTAAATCAAAATATGGGTCCCCTGAAATTTGGGAGTACCTCTACACTTTTAATTAACTCTATGCCTGCTGATCTTCAGTTGGGTTCCATTTGAAATAATTTCTGAGTACCTACAGTCTATCAGGCCCGTACTGAGGGCTGGCAACTTACTCATAAACCTCTCTCCTTAGAATTTTTCAGGAGGACTGCTTCCATTTAAAACAGAAGGAAAATATATAAACTACAAATAATTTTCATCCAGTTTATATTTCATTTTGATGTTCAGTTGACTACTAGGCGTATTTCTTATGAAATTAATATCCATGTTTCAAACAATGCCATTAATATTACTTTTTCTTCCACACTTTCTCACCCAGCCACTAGAATGGCCCAGAGCTCCTTCTCTAGACACTACAATGGCAAATAAAGATAGAAACAGTGATGAAGGTGAAGTGGGAAGAAGAAAGTGTAGAAACCTGTGCCAGGTCACCCTGGCCTCCTAAGACAGAGTTTGGAGGACACTTTGACAAACTGGAAAGTGTGTCTGACTTTCATACTCTTCAATAAATGTTGGTTGATAGCAGACAATGCTATAAATAGATTCATGGTAAAGGCAGAAAGGAAGAAATAAAAATGTAATTTTGCTGTATCTTCTAAATGCTTTACATATATTATTTTATCTTCAAAATCTCTCTGCGAGGTGGGTATTATTTTCCCATTTGTACATAAGGGAACAGAGGCTCAAAAATGTTAATTTTCCATGGTCCGACAATTGAAGAGTGATAGAGCTCCATTTCATACATAAGTCTGTCTGGTTTTGTGATACTTCACTGCACGACTCTGAGAATTTTATTCTTCCTATTTATATTTGCTTCATTTTCCTTATAAACTCAGTGGACTAATATTCAACTTTAATTTTAACAAGACAGCCTGCTGCCTGACCTGTAAAGACCTCACCTTTTCTCTTAGGAGCCATCTTAATTTAAAGAGCTGCCAGTCTAGGAAGGGTCAGTAATCTCCTTCTTGTTGAATTATTATGCCTCATACACTTTGTTTTATGGCTTCAGATTAGAGCTAAAGTCCTCCCTTGTTATTCATTGCCTTGTTTCAATAAGGACAGAACTGGTTAATGTTTTACTAGGAAGATCCCCAGTGGTCACATTTTGGCATGTGAGAAAAATTGGATTTATTTATTAATATGTAACCAGCTCTGTGGGAGATATCTTCCTCCACTCCCCTTGCTTCCTTGTTAGTTAGCTGATTTGGGAGGAAAGTGAATAATGAGAAAGGAGACACAATTTTTGAGTTTTTGATCCTTCAAAGAGAAGAGTCATTCCTGGGGCCCACTTTTACAATTCTCCCCCTCATAACCCCAGTTTTTAAACTCCTAAAGCAGAAGTTCATGGATAAAAGCTAAGCCAAAATCAAGGTGAGAGATGAAATTGTGAGCAACGTCAACCTCTAGGACATTCATTCCTTGCAGTCTTCCACTGACTATGTAACCACGGGCCCTCTAGGACCAGTTCAACTGACTTCATCTTATTAACAGAGTAATGGAGAGTGATTTTCCAGGAACTGAGAAATGACTGCTTGTCCAATTCAGGCTGGTTGAGACCACCAACCCATCAACTGGGCCTACGTAAATGCCTGATAAGTGACACTTTCGATGTGAAAAGGCTGAAAACTTCACCCTCAGAGGGTGCTAACACCACTATTTTGTTAACATGTATCCTCTGAAGAGCCGTGAAGCTTGACTACGCTTGCACAGATCATCAATTAACCTCTTCTCCGTACCTCCAATCATCTATCTCCACACTTCAGACTGCCCTGCCCTTCATCCCATAAATTTTGCCCCAAGCCCTTGATCGAGGAGACAGATCTGAGAGCATATTTATCTTGTCTCTTTGCAAATCCATCTTACAAATAAAGCTACTTTTTTTTTCCCCCAAAGGCTGATGACGTAATAATTGACTCTTCACGCATATGGGGTGGCACAAGCCCTTGCTTGTTAATAACCTCATGAATTAATAAACTACATGGCCCTACGTGGAGGGGAGATTCAGAAGTAGCAACATGAGCATAACAATGACCTAACATCGCCAGCTACAACTGTACAGACAGTATTTGGGGCATGGTACTTTAAAATCCTCAGTCCCACGACTTTTTGTTTCCACTCATTTTCTTCTCCTAGCTTTAAAATTTTACTGGAAACATTTATGTGATGTTTATTATATAAAAAATTTTAATTCCATGAACAAAAGGCATTGAAAGCAAGAAAATAATCACGATAAAGTCCTTTGCTTTTCTTTTGTGTCTTTAGACTCATGCTGCATCCCTGTAGTATAATCACTGTTTCATTTAGAAAATTTTAACTAAAGAAAATGATGGAAAGAGAGCCATTTCTGAATTCAAGTTTACCCTTTCAGTTTTAGAATAACTAAAATAGTACCTGGATAGTTTCCTTTTTTCTGTACCTTCCCTGGATCGCTCCCGGAATTAGTTTAGGGCTGCCATGATAAGGTACCACAGACCGGGTGGCTTAAGCAAAAGAAATTTATTTTTCTCACAATCTGGAGGCTGGAAATCCAAGATCAAGGTGTCACTTGGGTTGGTTTCTTCTGAGGCATCTCTCCTTGGCTTGTAGATGGCCAGTCTTCTCCCTGTGTCTTCATGTGGTCTTTCCTTTGTGTGTGTCTGTGTCCTAATCTCCTCTGCTTATAAGGGTATCAATCATTGGATGAGGGCCCAGCCATATCACCTCATTTCACCTCAGTTATCTGTTTAAAGAGCCCGTCTCCAAAAACAGTCATCTTCTGAGGTACTGGGGTGTAGGGGAGAAAAAGTAATTTTCCTTTTACCCTTCTAGGTTATTGGCTGAAGAGCCCCTATAATAAAAGACAGATTAACAGGAGAAAAACAAACAGGAGTTTGATAACATGTATACCTCCTGTAAACATGAGAGATACCAAGGAAAACTGAGTAACTCCCCTAAACGTCCCAAGCCACCATCTTAAATACCATCTCCAACGAAAGTGAAAAGAAGATGTTGAGGGGAGGGAGGCCAGCTATAGGAGGTTACCAGGAAAAGCACAACAAACAAATAACAAAGATACGGTTATTATGCAGATTTAAGTCCATGCCTTCTCCATTGGTAAGAGTTTCTAGAGATTTAGTCATCCTTCTCTTCCTGGTACAGAGAGGGAGACACTCTTACAAATGGAGATTTCCTTTATAAGGATAAATTTCTCTTACAAAAGGGTAACTTCTAGTCAGTTTTCAGAGCTTCTCTTGTATCTGCTGTTTCTTAAAAATAATCAGCTCCATATAATCAATATGCCAAAGAGACGTATTTTGGGGTGGCAAAGTCTGCTTTCCTTTAGAGGGTTAGAACTTTGGCATACGAATTTCAGGGGGACATAATTCAGCTTATAATACCCCCTAAAATCTATTCACAAGTCAGCAACCAGAGTGATCCTTGCTGAACACAAGTCAGATTAGGTCCCTTCTCAGCTCATAGCTGCCTTCTTGCACATTCCCATTCAGTGCCTGGCATAGAGGAAGCACTCACTTCATATTTCTTGAATGATTCGAAGTTTTAAAACTTCAAATTGGTGCAACACCTGTTCAATAAAATGTAGGCCTGTCGTCCTTTTTCAGATAATGCGTGTAATAACCAAGTGTTTTGGTGTTCCAAGCTCTTGGTTTACCTTGGTGCGGGTATATTCTGTATGTTTAATTCATCCTAAAGAGAATTTGAAAGGCAAGAAAGGTCAAAGATCAAAGAATTCACAACGGTGTCCGTTAGTCCTGTATATGTTATCCTACATATTGTGGGCAGCATATTTCTCAAAACCACATGTAATTGATGCAACATTCAATTCTAAATACCCATGAAAAGTAGATCAGGCTTTCTATTTGATGTAACTCTCTTGATAGAGGAAGTGTGCATCAAACTTTATATTCATAAAGTATAACTTAGTGCTTTTAACAGCAGGCTCGGTAATTAGTTGGGCAATTAAGGAATCGTAAATCATAATTTTAACTCAGATAGACATCCTCTCTAACACCTTGGGAAGTCCATTTACCATTACTTCCTCTACTTTCCCATCTATAAAATAAGTCTAAAAATAGATTCTCCATAAACTTGCTGACGAACTGAAGAAAGACAGATTTAGAAATGGAAGAGACCTTGCAAGCTTATCTGGTTAAGTCCCCAGCTTTCAGGCACATTAATTTAATAAGGATATAAAGTTGCCTTCTCTATTTTATTCTTGAAAATTTAAATTCTTTTATGTGTTTTAATGCTATTTTTATGGAATTTTTCTTGAAAAACATTACAAAGTGATTTCCATGTCTTGGAAGGGTGCATCACATGGGAAGTGAAACAGTAGCTAATGTCTGCTATCGAGATGAATATATTTACCAGCTGCAGCTTTGCTGCATCTTAAATTTCAAGGTCAATCATTAACATATTTAAAGAAAGATAATCCGCTTTCCTTAAAGACGTTTGTACCTGCGGGTCCTGATTCAGGAATCTGTTACCTGGCCTCCTCTCCACGATCCCATTCTGGATTTGGAACTGAACTTTAATATTCCTTTCCGTTTCTGAAATCATATTCTCTTAAAAGTGCTGGCTTGTATTTCTTTTTCTTATTTTGTTGCTTTTTTCCCCTCTCTCTCTTTAATACATACCTTGTTACTAACAAAACCATCAATCAAACTCTTTATACGTTTTTACAGTTCTGCATTTCTGTTATCCCAAAGGGATTTTATTTCTACAATATTTACTGCTGGGCCACATTTATTCTTCTTATCTTTTTGGGAAAAAAAAGCACATATCCTTTCTTTATACGTACAATTTTCTACTGCACTGTTCCCCGGGGACCCTGATGGAACTGAAGTTCATAGCACTCAAGTGATAGCACATTTTAGAGTGGTGTCACCTGGGTGGCTGACTGAAGTGCTTTCCAATTTGGGCATAAGAGGAGGAAGGCTACCAATATCATTGCCTCAGAAGGTCATATGTTAAAGGAAAAATCATTCTGACACTTGTTAAATTCTTGACACTTGTTAAATTCTTGACTATTGCAATAGGTGTCAAGACTGTAGCAACAGGGGAGAGAGAACTGGAGCTCAACTCCAAAGACAGGAATGAATGGGGATTTTTAGCCAAGACGTAGGGGTTAGGTTGGTGGATGGAAAATTATCAAGAGAAGACATCAAGGGTAGGGGAAATTTTCTTGCTAAACTGAGCTAAAAATTCTTGCTGAAGGCAGGCCAATGTGATCTGATAGCAAGGGCGAGATGGTAGAGGATGAGGAATTTGGTCAGATATCAAGGGTCATCAGATATCAACCGGTGATGGATTCTCTCGAAACTGGCTTAACAGGATTCTTGCTAAAATTGGCTTAGGCAGGTCCAGCGAGGGCCACGGTCAAGGCCTAGTCATGAAGAGGGCTCAGAGGAGCCTGACTGATATTTGGATGAGGAGAGAGTCTCCATCAGAATGTTATGTTATGGGTTTGGATGAAAGGTGTGGGAAAAATGGGCCTGTCCTGTGCATTTCAAAGCAGCTCTTCAGATGATCTTGATGCTGATAGATGCCCTGGTTTGAGAAAAACTGACCTAAAATGTCTTCCTTAATTCCTCAGCTGGTTTCAACGATGTAAATGTTCTCTACATTGATTCTCAACCCTAGCTACACATTGGAAACATCTAGAGAGCTTTTAAAAACTACAGATGCAAGTGGAGGAAGATGGGCATGGATGTTAGCTCAGGGCCAGTCTTCCTCAGAAAAAAAGAGGAGGGTTGGCAAATGTTAGCTCAGGGCTAATCTTCCTCGAAAAAAAGAAAAAAAAAACCCCAAAAGTAAAAAACCCCTACAGGTGCCGGGCACCCCTCACCTCCACAGACTTAAGAATGAGCTTTAGGCAGCAGTGTTTGTTACATCTCCCAAATAATCTGATGTGCAGCCACACTTGAGAACTGTCTCTAATTTAACACTACAAATTTAAGAAAAATTAATCAGCAATGCTCCTTCCTTCTTCCCGAAATTAAAATGATGTCCATACTTAAATTTGGCAAATTCTTAACATTTTCTTCTCTCAGCTAAACAACCACAATTCTTTTAAATTTTTCTCACAGGAAATATTTTTCTCATTTCTGCCATTCATCTATGGATCAATGAAAGCTTCCCCACATCCTTTTTAGTCTGGACAGCCTGTAGCAACAAAGGTCCGACATTTCTGATAGGGTAAAAATAAATATTTCCTGGTCTTTGCGTGACTTATTCAAACAAATGAGTTGCTGAAGTTCAAATTACTATTTCTAAGTCATCCTTGTATCAGATTGCCTTTTTTTTCCCAAAAGAAACGGTATGAGTAAGGAGTGGTGACAGTAAGGCATTTAGGAGATAAGGGCCCGCGGTAATCCGTAATTGTATATTGGGTGAGGCAGAAACTTTGTCTAGTGAATTTGTACCATGGAAAATTATGTAGTCTGCTCTGAAGAAGCTGTGCACCCTGGCTGGGAGTTGCCAATGTGGTTCTGTGGTCAGAAGAGCAATTCTAAGAGCTGTCCTTTTATTTTTGTTGTGAATACTTAACACCATCAGTGAGTCAATTTCTTGGGGAATTTTATGGCTTTTCACAGATCCTTTTGTTTTCCTTTTTTCTGTAAACAGTTATGAAACAAATTATTAATAAATTACATTTCCAAAGCACCATTCTTCTGCCAGAATTCCCAGGTGGCAGTACATACAGAAATAAAATCATAAATAAAATTATTTCTTATACCTCTTACCTCTGCCCATTGTCTGAAGCAATCATTGTTAATCCTAAGAATTTCACAAGTATTTTGAGTAAAGTTCTATAAAATCCTCCAGCCTTGGAGAATAGCAGGCTATTAAGATGAAATATTTGTAAGATAAAGAGCTTTAAACTTTAAAAACAATGAAGAAATGTATGAAATCTGACTTTTTGGACAGAAAGAGAAAGAAAGTGAAAACTTTTGGAAGAAAGTGAAAAAGTATTATTTTGGGGAAAAGTTGTACAAATATCATGCCATATCTTAACCAAGAAGGTTAATAACTTGATCTAAGTAACCAGTCACTTTAAAATTTAGAGTGTTTTTAAAGACTAGATTAGAATCTTAGCCAAAGAGTATGATTAACTATAAGTTTTTGGTAAAGTTTGGATAACTATGATGAAAGTGGCTAGGGTTTGTACCTACAGCAATTATTTTTTAAATTTGTCTTAATCCTCAATGCAAAAAGCTAAGAATAGGAAATCAGTCGAAAACAAAGTACACAGCATATAGCATAAAAGTGTCGTGTGTGTGAAGGTATCATCAATATATGCAATTATTTCAAAGACAGATGCATATTATATATGGAAGGATGATAAACTTCTCATAGAATGCAATTGAACTATTAGAATTCCATAAACATAAAACGTGCTTTTTTTCCCCTAGATCTCAGTACATTTAAAATAAGCTTCATTTTCTTTTTTGCTTACACACCGACATCAGAAGCTGTCATGTCTGCATGACTAAGATTGTAAACAAGATCCTTTGTCTGAGGTCAGGCACTTTGCACAGACTCTCTAGAATCGACTCTTCTCACTGGAGATTGCCCAAAGTTTAGATATTTCCCTGATTCTGGCCACTCTGGGAATTAGGTGGTAGCTCATGGTATCTGAGACCTCTGAGGTCACTTGTTAAAGCTGACACCTTTTAAAAAGTCAATAATTAGCACCACATCTTGCCTGAAACCAATTGATGGTATGTAAGTCTGTTTGTTTTCAGAGAATCCTGCATGCTGACATGGTTCTCGAAATCAGTGGGGCAATGATGAAGTGGTTAATCATTTGTTCTTTAGCCTTACACATATCTGGACTCATCATTAATCACCAGCATCTGTGGGTGTGCTTGCATTTTTTTTTTTGGACCGGTAAGTTATAAAAAAATATATAACTGGTGAATAATGATTAACAGAAAGTGTATGGAGAAATATCAGTGCTGTCAGTTCATTGTTTTGTGCTTAACTTTTGCCAGGATTCATTACTACAGAAGAACATTGGAATGACTTCATGTCAACACTGTGACAAGCAGTTCAATCCCTCAGAAATATTCATAAAATACTTTGAAGCAATGAAAATTTTCACTGTGGCATGTAATGATAAATAATCTTTCTCTATTGCTCTTTGTGTGTATGCCTAGGTTCAGACTTGGCCATGTATATCCCACCAACTGAAAAGTATATATATATATTTTTTTGTGAGGAAGATTCTCATTGTGCTAACATCCATTGCCAATCTTCTTTTGTTGCTTGAGGAAGATTAGCCCTGAGCTAACATCTGTGCCAGTCTTCCTCTACTTTGTACGTGGGATGCCTCCACAGCATGGCTGATGAGTGGAGCAGGTCTGCATCCGGGATGTGAACCTGTGAACCCTGGGCCACTGAAGAGGAGCTCGTGGCACTTTAACTGCTAGGTCACGGGCCAGCACCTGAAGAATATGTTATGTGTGGGTTATTTCAGGGTCCTGGTTAAGTTTCTTACTAACAACATATTTCCACACAGTTAAGAAATTATTTAGATTCCATCTCTAAGCCTAATTGTATTCTTTCAAATTTAGATTTATCTCAGTTACATTTGAGGAAGATTCTCAGACCTGAAAGGGGTGAATTCTCCCCGTACATTCTGGCACCAGGCACTAAACCTTGTGGGGTTTGCTCTGGCCTTGAGGCTAGACACCACCTACAGAGCCGTCTCGGGGGCCAGCCCAGTGGCGCAGCAGTTAAGTTTGCACGTTCCGCTTCTCTGCAGCCCGGGATTTGCCGGTTCGGATCCCGGGTGCGGAGATGGCACCGCTTGGCAAAAACCATGCTGTGGTAGGCGTCCCACAAATAAAGTGGAGGAAGATGAGCACGGATGTTAGCTCAGGGCCAGGCTTCCTCAGAAAAAAGAGGAGGACTGGCAGTAGTTAGCTCAGGGCTAGTCTTCCTCAAAAAAAAAAAAGAAAGAAAGAAAGAAAGAAAAAAAACAGAGCAGTCTCAATAGGCACAGTTGCTCAGTCACCTTTTGATTTGGTGAATCTGAAGTTTATCCTTTTCTATGAGTTTATCATTACTTGATTGGTCTTCTCTAGGACAAATTCTTTATTAGAATGTCAGGCACATAAGCTCCTGGCAATCACTATTATGCCTCTGGTCAATTATCCAATTGCACCTCTAGCATTTGGCATTGGCCAATCAGTGGGAGAATTCATGAACAAAATTCCACATTGGTCAGATCTGGCTATCATAGGCAAAGCAATAGCTACGTGTGAGTTTGTGAGTGCACGCACATAGTCACTCAGAATCTCAGACAAGTTTCTTTTTTGTTTTTTTGAGGAACATTAGCCCTGAGCTAACTACTGCCCGTCCTCCTCTTTTTTCTGAGAAAGCCTGGCCCTGAGCTAACATCTTTGCCCATCTTCCTCTACTTTATGTGTGGGACGCCTACCACAGCATGGTGTGCCAAGCGGTGCCATGTTCACACCCCGGATCCGAACAGGCGAAGCTCCAGCTGCCGAGAAGTGGAACACGCGAACTTAACTGCTGCGCCACTCAGCCGGCCCCTCAGACAAGTTTCTTGACAAACATATTCTTTGGTGTCCTTGTGTCATGTATTTGCTTCTTGAATCTCCAGTGCCTTATAAATTCCTTTATTTTTGAGTTCATTATGTTTACTCTCTGTTGGTTCCATCTCTGCTAAATCCCGCAGTCTCATAGCGTGTTCACAAGAAATACCTACAGCATTCCTTTTTGGATAGACAAATCAGATTGCAGAAGATTGCCCTGACTTTCATGATTTGAAATAGCAGTATTTCAGGCATTTGGCCCATGCTTCACCTTTTTAAACCTTGTCTGGTATGTAGGAGACACTCGATAAATATTTCTTAAATGAATGATTGAACATGGAATTAATCTTTAATGGTGCCAACCAACCTCACACTTTATCACACACCTTCCATTTGCTGGTCAAACATTTCAGAGGTTTTTTACTGTGATACAATCTGAAACTCAAACTCCTTATCTTGTCAGTCAAGTTTCAAGATAATTTGCATCATACATATCTTCAATCTTATCTTGCAATTTGTCCTTGCAAGACAGAAAATTAAAAAATCATTAATGCTGAGGCATATAGTTATTATAGAGGAATAATGTACATATAGTACAGTCTGTTTTTTTTAAATGATGGTTTAGGAATTCGAACATCACATATTAGATATTTGAATATTATATCTTTTCAGACTACAACATTTAATGTTGAGAACCAACTGAATGAGATTTTCTTTCTCATTGATTTTCTTATCTATTCATTTTTAGTCATATTGACCATAAAACCATTATGAAGATGTAGTGAATGTATCTATGAATTAATATTTTTTCAGTTCAAATTTCTTTGGTGAAAACTGCTGGCTGAAATACATTTAGAATTTTTTCCCCTGTGTTTTTTTCCTATAATCTTTAATTTTTTAAAAGGAAAGAAAAAGTCAACATGAATGCAACCTTAAATAAAATATTATCATATAAAATGAATACACACTACGAAATGTTATGATGAAATTAATTAGTAAAGAAAAGCCAAATCTAGGAAATAGAATTATATATATGTATGTATATATATAAAATTATGTTGTAAGTATATGTAAAATTATGTATGTGTGTATATAATTATATTTATAGTACATATTAAATATGAACACTTCCCACTTATTTTTCTTAGAATATTTTCAAAGAAGAAAATTAATTATGACAATGATGAAAACAATAGGAATTTGTGCTATATAAAATATTCTTTTGCCTAGATTTTGTATATACTCAGAATAAGAAATTGCTAAAACTAATAAATAATGACAAGACTGAGAAAATACATTTGCACTCGGTATCAGTAAGACCTTTGCCTTAATTTCTCTTGCTATATATTCTGATGCTTCTTCTCAGCATCTAAACATGCTTAAACATCTTCCTCTCCGAAGATAAAATAAAAGACCAAACCAAACCAGAAGACCTGTCTCAGAATCAATTTCTCTTCTAGCTTCTGCCTCTTTAAATTTTGTCCTCAGATCCAAAATTCTCAATAGACTCGTCTACCCAAGTGGCAACATTTCATCACTTTCCATTCACTCTTCAGTCTGCTCGAATCTGGCTTTTTCTCTCTTTACTTCCCCCAAATTTTTCTCTTTAAGACTACGAGTGAAATCGTTATCTCTAATGTCATTTCTGTGTACTCTGCTTCTCAGTAGCAACTGACACTCTTGACCACTCCCCTTAAATACTCACTTCCTTTGATTTCAGCTAGGTGGGTCTCCCTTTTACCTTTCAGATGACACCTTTTCTTTATAGGCTCATTTCCCTCTACCTGGCCATTAAATGTTGAGATTCCTCAAGACCCCATTCTTTGCTGCCTTCTGTTTTCTGTGTATTCTGCCTAGAGTATCCTGTTCATATCCACGGTTTAATTTGCCATCTGTATAAAGACTCCGATATTTCGATCTCAGAATTCTCTTAGCTCCAGTGTTGCACATACATATTGTGCCTACTTAAAAGTCTCTTTTTAGATGTTTCACAAGTGCCTTAAACTTAACATGTCTAAAATTGCACTTACGGCTTACTGTCCCAAATTCAATCATCCTCCTGTGTTTCCCATGACAGTGAACGCTATACCTCTGACCACGCCTCATTCAGCCTTTCTCCGTGCTGTGCTCGTTACACTGGTCTGCCTGCCCTTCTTTGAGTAAACCAAGATAATTTCTATTAGAAGACCTCAGCACTTGCTTTTCCCTCTGCCTGGAATGTCTTGCCCCTAAATCTTTCTATGGCTGTATCCTGTTCTTTATTCACTTCTCATCTCAAACATTACCTCCTCAAAGAAGCTTTCTCTTGAGCACTCTATCTAAAGCAGTGGCTCATCCACCCCTGCTGTTTTTCTTTTCTATGCTTATAAACATCTATTATGATGCTGTATTTTATATATGTATTGCATTTTCCCCAAATTAGAATCTAAGCTCCTTAAGGAAAGTTACTTTATTATGTTTTCATAACTGCCAAAAATAGTCTGCCACATACTGCAAATCAATTTTACTTATGTCCCCAAATTCATTCATTTCTCTTTATCCCCATTGCCACTACCCTAGTCTGAGCTAGCATCATCCCTTGCCTACAATACTTTCCTAATGACATCCATTAGTTACTTTCCAATCTACATATTTTCCACCCTGCGACTAGAGTGGTATTTTGACAGAAACAAATCTGATAATGCGTCTTTACTTCTTAAAAACATTCAAGCATTTTCCATTGTTCTCAAGATAACAATAAAAATCCTTAACATGAGCTGTAAAGCCACATGTGATCTCCTGCATCTGTTGCTTTCCCCCTTGCTCTCTTTTTTCCAACTACTGTAGTGATCTGAAAGTTCCTCAAATGCACCATTTTCCTCCCCATCTTGGAATCTTTCATACGTTCCTTTGGCCCTGGAAGTTTCTTCAACTGTACCCACTCTCAGCTCTAGACTTTGCCTGGTTAATTCCTACTTGCTCTTCAGATTTCAGTCCAAAGTCTAATATACCGTGTGTCTGGCACTGTGCTGTGTGCTAATAACAGGGATTTAAAAGACAAGATTCTACTCTCTTATCCTTTCAGTCTAGAACAGAAGCCGGATGTAAACTCTCTTGACTTTCAATACTGACCCTTGCTAACCATATTAACCCTTTCACAATTTGTAAATATACACGTATCTGCGTTTATGGGATTGGTGTTTATCTCCCTCCCTAAGCTTCTTGATTTGCAGCATCTACTTGTAGAATAAATGAATGCATGACACTCATTCAGTAAACACTTCTTGAACACTAACTATGGTACTTACTGGAACTCAAACTTGACTTTAATAATTAATATGATAATATATTTTGTATCTGTCAATATCTACAATGAAGACAATTCCATGGTTGAAATTTGAAGTGTCTGTTATTACATACTCAGCTTTACAGTCTGTAACATTATTTTTCTTTCTCCTGTATCATCTAAGTTTCATTTCTGTGCATTTCTCTAATTATGTCTAATAGGAATCTTGTGCATGCTCTTGTTCACAATATCCTTTGATGAAATTGCAACTTTGGTCAAATATAATCCTGATTGAATGGGTTCAATGGTCTTTACTACAAGCATTTAAGTTAATCTGTTGGCAACATGGAGAGAACACATTTCTTTCTATTTGGCAGGATATTAACTCATTTCAGCCATGGAAGCTGTAATTTTCTGAATGGTATCTTAGTGGCTGACAAAAGTTAATGCAGGTTTCCAGTCCCTTTCTCATGCCAATGGCATAATTTACACACTGAGAATCTGGCTAGATGTATGTTGAGTTAAACCAGTGCATGATGTAAAACATGGTGAGTTCAATTCAAGTGTGTTTTAATTCTACTTTGTGAAAACTCTTCTTTTCAGCACTGGTGGGGGATAGAATAAAAAGTTATGAGAGAGTCTGGACTTTCAATAGGTTGCAATCTCATTGGGGTGATAAAACTTACACACATTTCCATGGGGACTTCATGTCATCATCCAATAGCATTATTTATTTCTGAATTCTTCCAAAAACTGGTTCCCTGTTCCAAATCCCCTCTCTGTAAGAAACCCACCCACTATTCGTGTGGTTACACAATTTTGAAATCTCAGAATTCTACCAGGCTAATCCCTTTTCTATTGTCCCTTGGGTCTTTTAGGCTGTCATGTGGTATTTCTCCCTCCCCAAAACTTACTCTCTTTTTTAACCCCATCATTTGCATTCCAGTGACATACTTTACCTTCATCTTCTTACCCAATGAAGATCTAAGTTTCTAAACTATTTTACAGAGCTGGGCCAGTGAGATGTCATTCACACGGGAAAAAAAATGTGAATGGCACCCCATGGGCTGTGCCAGGAGATGACTCTCCTATAGAGGATCATCTAACCAACCATTGTTAAGTTGGTTTTCAAGTGTTTGAATCCCTCAAATGAAAAAGAATTCACTATTTAATCAATTTTAAGGTTGGATATTTCCAATCGTAGTAATTTCTTCCTAAAGTATACTGAAATCTATCTTTTATTTTTGGTTCTTACTACTATTTAATAATCTAAATATTTGGAGAAATCATGCCCTCCAAGTGCCCTCTAAGATCTGAACACCATCAGATATGTTCATCTTTTCTCTAATTATTTCTCACATAAGTTGTCTAGACCCTAGACCCTCCTAAAAGGCCTCTCAGGCTGAGACAGAGCTGGAATACACTTCTATAGCTTTTAATCTAATAGATTTTTAACAAAAACCTTCTGTTTTCTCATAACTGGATCTAGTTTTTTCCCAAGGGACTACTAAATTCAGTTGAATGTGGTATTGTAAAGATACTATATTTCAAGATATATATTTCTAAATGTGATAAAGGGGAAAAAGTACATTCTGGGCAGAAAGGTACTTTAACAAAGAGCCTAAACCCAACAGATTGTACATATCATGGGCATTCCTTAAAACAATTAGTTGACAAAGTTTCCGTTTTAGTTGCTATACAAGGCTAAAGAAACCAATGCTCTACATTTGATAAATTTTAATAGACTTAAAATTAGGAGAGGCATTTGAGCCTCTCTACTAAAGTGAAATCTGAAAAAGTAACTTTACTTTTATCTCTAACATGAAACTTTATTATGATTTCTAGGTGCAAAATATACTTGAAAAGACAAATTGGACTTTGAATAAATTGTTAATATAGCAAATATTCCATGTCTTGGAAATTAGGACACCTTATGCAGGATAACTTCAAGAAAATCAATAAAATATTTCTGCAAATTTCCTCTTTATTAAAAGATTGCTCATTTTCCACCAAAATAGACATTAAAGTGTAAGTTTTTTGTCCCCAATATGCTCTTAGGAATTAAGAGTAATATCTCAATGCCTTTTACATTAGAATATGATAAAAAATATACAAATAACTAAGATACAAATTATGAGAGCTAGTTAAAATAGAGTGTGTACTTTGTAAAAGCAGCCTGTCTGATCTTTTGACCACCTGCCTTGCAATTATAGCTGTTAATATACTTTCTATAATCCAGAAGCAAAAGGAAGAAATCATGGCTACAGAATATGTAATTGAAGGAGGGGAGCCCGCTTCCCATTCTCTATCATTGCAGTAGATGGTAATACTACTTCATGGACAGGAAAGTGTAAAGGAAACAGAGTCTCCTTATTTTCTCATGTCTGTCTCAGAAAGCAGTGACCATTTGCTAAACTTAGGTAGAGTAGCCCAGGGAGTGTCACATAAGGTTATCTCTAGATAGACCATAGAGTTATTTTTGCCAGTCCCCCTAGGATAAACTATTGCCCTAACTTCTTTGTACATCTTTGTATCAGGTGTATTAAAACTTTTTTATTTTAGTGCTCACACTTTTGGATGCACTGGATTGTTTGAATTCTTCCCTTACCACTCTAGTTCCATTTATATTCGAACATCGCCGGTGATGTCCTGATTGCCAAATGCCGTGGGTGTATTTCTGTCATCCTGTTCTTGGAACTTGGGCTGCATTTGATGCTTCTGTGACATCCTGCTCTCACATGCTTCTCATAATGTACCTGTCTACTCCCCTCATGAGTTCCTCTCCCCATCCCTCAAATGCATCTCTCATGGTAGCAGATCCTGCTGATTACTTACTCAATAGCCATTCTTCCCTTTATCAATGGAATTGTGATTTTAATGGGGCCAAACCATACTACAGGTAACGTAATCATTTCTCAAGACTCTTTCCAGAAAAATTATGGGCAATGAAACGGAATCAAAAAGTCTAGAAGAGGGGCTGGCCCCATGGCCCAGTGGTTAAGTTTGCCGGCTCTGCTTCGGCAGCCCAGGGTTTCACCAGTTTGAATCCTGGGTGCGGACATGGCACCGCTCATCAAGCCACGCTGAGGTGGCGTCCTACATGCCACAACTAGAAGGACCCACAACTGAAAATGCACAACCATGTACTGGGGGGCTTTGGGAGAAAAAGGAAAAATAAAAAAAAAAGTCTAGAAGGTGGGCTTCTGGGAAAACTATTGTCTTTATCGCCCATGCTCTTGGTCACTTACCTGGTTACTGGGCTACTGCCACTTAATTTTTAGAGACAAAGTTCTGCTCTGACTACTACAGAAGCTTCAGCCACTTAATTGCTGTGTGACCTTGGAAAAGTTACTAAACCCTTTATTTTTCTCATTAGTAAAATGGGAATACGTAATGGAGCCGACTTTGTGGGGTTGTTGTGAGATCAAAATGAGTCAGCACAATTAAAGTATGTAGAACATGGTAAATAAGCACAAAATGTATTAGTACATAATCAGTATATATTAGTTATTATTATTATTAAAATAACTTCTTTAGTCCTTCTTTAATAAATCTGAATTAGATATATCTGCACTGTGTTCCCACAATACGATGAGTATATTTCTATGTTATGACTTATTATTGACAAGCAGTCCAGCGTTATGGAGCCAGAGTACACGACTTTGAATTTTAGTTCTGCTGCTTACTAGCTGGATGGCCCTGAGCATGTTAACAACCACTCTGTGCCTTATTTTTCTCATCAGTAAAATAGCAATAATGTAGTATTTATTTCATAGGGTTGTTGTGAAGATTAAATGAGTTAATATGTGTTAAGCTCTTTCGACAGTGCCTAGTGCATAGTAAATGCTATAGAAGTCTTTGCTATGCTAATTACATATTTATGGATGTTTTTAACCACTAGAAAGTGAGCTTTCTTTTCTTCTCCTCCAGGTTTATTGAGATATAATTGACATACCTCATTGTGTAAATTTAAGGTGTACAACATAATGATCTGACATATGTACGTATTGTGAAATAATTACCACAATAAAGTTAATTAACATGTCTATCACCTCACATAGCTACAATTCGTGTGTGTGTGTGTATGTGTGTAGTGAGATCTACTCTCTGAGCAACTTTCAAATATACAATACAGTATTAATTAAGATCACTAAGTTTCAAGTTATATCCTCAGTCCTTAGTCATCTTATAACTAGAA
This sequence comes from Equus asinus, assembly GCF_041296235.1. NCBI lineage: Eukaryota > Metazoa > Chordata > Mammalia > Perissodactyla > Equidae > Equus > Equus asinus. The sequence continues at coordinate 84,154,893 of NC_091799.1, forward strand.
GTTTGTACCCTGTGACTACCTTCACTCATTCCCCACCCTACCCCAACCCAGCAACCACCAACCTGCTCTCTGTTTCCATGAGTTTGATTTTTTTAGGTTCCACAGATAAGTGGGATCGTATACTATTTATCTTTCTCTGTCTGACTTATTTCACGTAGCACAATGCCCTAAAGGTTCATTCATGTTGCAAAGGGCAGGATTTCCTTCATTTTTTATGGCTGAATAATATTCTATTCTATATATCTATGTCTGTATCACATTATTTTCATTCATTCATCCATCAGTGAATATTTGGGTTGTTTCCCTCTCTCGGCTATTGTAAGCAATGCTGTAATGAACATGGGGGTGCAGATGTGTCTTTGAGACAGTGATTTCATTTCCTTTGGATTTATACCCAGAAGTGGAATTGCTGGGTCATATGGTAGTTATGTTTTTAACTTTTTGAGGAACCTCCGTAGTGGCTTTACAAATTTGCATTCCCACCAAGAGTGTATAAGCATTCTCTTTTCTCCACAGCCTTTCCAGCACTTGTCATCTCTTGTCATTTTAACAGGTGTAATGTGGCATCTCTTTGTGGTTTTGATTTGCATTGCCTTGATGACTAGTGATGTTGAGCTCCTTTTCATGTAGCTCTTGGCCTTTGGATATCTTCTTTGGAAATATGTCTTTTCAGGTCCTTTGCCCATTTAAAAAATCAGATTATTTGTTTTTTTGCAATTGAGTTGTATTTATTGCTATAAACTTCCCTCTTAGAACTGTTTTTGCTGCATCCCATAAATTTTGATATGTCTTATTTCCATTTGTCTCAAAATACTTTTTTATTTCTTTTTCTATTTCTTCTTTGATCCATTTATTGTTCAGGAGTGTGTACTTTAATTTCCATATATTTGTCAATTTTCTGGCTTTTCTTCTGTTATTGATTTCTAGTTTCATATCGTTGTGGTCAGAAAAGATACTTGATATCATTTCTACCTTGCTGAATTTGTTGAGACTTGTTTTGTGTCCTAGCGTGTGATCTATCCTGGTGAATATTCCTTGTGCACTAAGGAAGAATGTGTATTCAGCTGCTGTTGGATAAAATCTCCCGTATGTCTGTTAGGTCTATTTGGTCTGTAATGTTGTTCAAACTTGTTGTTTCCTTATTGATTCTGTCTGGATGATCTATCCATTGAGAGTGGGGTATTAAAGTCCCCAACTATTACTGTATTTATCCTTTTAGTTTGGTTAGCGTTTGCTTTATATATTTAGGTGCTCTGATATTGGGTGCAAAAATATTTACAATTGTTAAATCTTCTTGATGGATTGATCTGTTTATCATTATATAGTGACCTTTTTTGTCTCTCCTTTGACCATTTCTAGCTTAAAATCTGTTTTGTCTAATTATACCTACTCCTGCTTTCTTTTGGTTACCATTTGCTTGGAATATCTTTTTCCATTCCTTCACTTTCAGTTTGTGTGTGTTCTTGAAGCTAAAGTGAGTTTCTTGTAGGCAGCATATCATTGGACCTTTTTTTTTATCCACTCAGCCATTCTATGTCTTTTGATTGGAGAATTTAGTCCTTTTACATTTAAAGTAATTGCTGAAAGGTAAGGACTTACTATTTCCATTTTGTTAATTGTTTTCTGACTGTTTTGTAGATTCTTTGTCCCTTGCTTTCTCTCTTGCTGTCTTCCTTTGTGATTTGATGACTTTTTGTAGTTGTATGCTTTGACTCTTTTATCACAATCTTCTGCGTATCCATTACAGGTTTTCCTTTGTGGTTATCATGAAGCTTACAAAAAATATTTTAAATTTATGACATCTTATTTTAAGCTGATAACTTTTTAACTTCAATAGCATACAGAAACTTTATACTTTACTTCCCCCCTCACATTTTATGTTATTGATATTACAGTTTACATCTTTTTTATATTGTGTATCCAATAAGTGATTATAGTTATGATTATTTTTAATATGTTTGTTTTTTAACTTTTAAACTAGCTTTGTGAGTGAATTATGCCTCACTATTACAATATTAGAAAGTCTGACTTTGACTATATGCCTCACTATTACAATATTAGAAAGTCTGACTTTGACTATATATTTACCATTACCAGTGAGTTCTACACAATCATATGTTTTTACGATATTAATTAGCACCATCTGTTTGGGCAAGACCACTGCTTGTGTTCTGAGGTTAGGGGTGTGCCAGTGGCTGGGTTCTGTGGTTGGTTGAGCCTGTTGTCTGGGCTTTGTGTTCAAGGGGGCCACTGGGTGGGTTCCATGATTGGGTGGAGCTGTTGGCTGTGATCCTAGGTCAGGTGCAGTCACTAGCTGGGTTCTGTAATCACCTCTGGTGGGGTAAGGACATAGGCTGTGTTCCCTGGCAGAGCCACTGGTTGGACTCTGCAATTGGGCAGAGCAGTGAGCTAGTCTCTGCAATCACTCCTGGTTGCATGCGGTCTCATGCTGTGCTCCTGGACCAGATGGTACTGCTGGCTGTGCTCTGTGTTCACATGGGGTGGCAAGCACGGCTTCATGGTTGGAGGAGGCCTCAGTCTGTGCTCTGAGATCAGGTGGGGCCACAAGCTGTGCCCCAAATTTGGGTAGGGTTACTGGCTGGACTTTGTCATCAGGTAGGCCACTGGCTGTGCTCCTCTGTTTGGCAAGGTCACTGGCTGGAGTCTCTGGTTGGGAGGAAACTCTAACAGTATCCTTTGAGTGGGTGAGGCTTAGAGACTGTGCTCTAGGGTTGAGTGGGGTCACTTTCCAGGCTCCCTTGTTATGTAGAGCCTCAGGCTATGCTCTGTGATTGGGTGTAGTAACTGGCATTGTTCTTTTTGATGGGCATGACCAAAACAGGTTGTGTTCAGCAATCAAGAGGGCTATAGGCTGGGCTCTACTGCAGGGCAAGACTGTATACTGGGCTCTGTGGCTGGGTGGTAGCAGAGGCTGGATTCCAAGGCCGCCCAGTGTCACTGTTTAGGTTCCTTGGTTATGCAGGGCCAGAGGCTGTACTTAACAGTTGGTAGGGCTGCTGGCTTGGCTCCCTGCCTAAGCATGGCTGTAGTTTGGGCTCCACAGCTTCCTGGGATCTCTGTCCAGGTTTCTTGGTCAAGCAGGCCTGGAGGCTATCCTCAGCAGTTGGGTGAGGCATAAAATTTGCTTTCCTGTTTGGGAGGGGCTGAAGAATAAGCTACAAAGCTGGTATGGCTCATTGGTTGGGGACCCAAATCAGGCAGAAGTGCCAACTGTGTTCCCTGGCCCTAAGGGACTACTGACTCAACTCTGCAGGAAGGCAGAGCCACTGGCTGGAGTCTCTATTCAGGCACTGCTTCAAGCAGGAATGCAACCTGCTAAGATCTGAGCACTGGTTGCTATAAGCCCTACTCCCTTCTCCATTTCTATCTGATCCGCAGGGGTCAAGCCTCACAGATTCCCCCTTTAAGGTAAGACCTAAGTAGACTTCTCAGGAAGCATCCCAAAGCATGGGGAGCTGATTTCCACCTTGGAATTTCTTTTTCCCACTGGAGAAACCATAGGCCCAGTGAGGCTCTCTTAGTGCAGACTGTGCTGGCTAAGGGGAGGCCTGATGTAGTCTTACCCTTCTAATGCGTTTTTTTTTTTTCTGTCTTTGTGGTCCAGGGGTGCTTCAGCTTCACCCCTGAGGTCTGATATTCACAATGGTGTCCTATCTATGGATAGTTGCTAATTGGTCTTATGAGGGGGACTGACGTCAAGAACCACCTATGTCACCAGCCTGATGACTGAAAGTGAGCTTTCTGAAGGCAGGAGTTATGACATTTATTTCATAAATTTCTAGTACCTAATCCTGCACCAGCTATATAGTTGATGTTCATGAAATCTTTCTTGAATGAATAGATTATTTTTTTCTTTTTGTTTCACAAGGGAGCAAAAGTAAATGTAAAAACTGATGAAGTTTTTATTTAGACGTTTGCAAGTTTACTGTTTAGAAAGAGTGAGATCATTGGCATACAATGGGTTTCACCATTCCTCGCTAGTGTTTCTTTATTCCTATCAGATTTCATAAAAACCATAATAAAACTTAGAGAAAATATTAAACTGCTGACTCTTGAAATATCTAGTTAGAAAATCTGGTGTTCCTACTGTTTTCATTCCCATGGTTCCTGACTATATTGAGCAGGTTTATTTAAGGACGACTTAGGTCATGAGAGAACTTGTTCTGGATGACAGACTATACTGAGCCTACGTTTTGTATGTTTCTGTCACATGCCCTGTAATGGGGAAAGCTTTTCTTGATCTTCCTTCTATTTTATCATTGGGTTACCAGATAAGTTGGGTCAGATGAGTTCCTCTTAGAGTCACACACTTATGCTGAAGTTTGGTCTCTCCAGAAACGATCTCTTCAATTGGTTTAAAGGTTTTATGCAAGAATGTAACGTGATCAAGTTTGTATTTTGAAAAGATCAATCTGGAATCCATGGGAAAAAAGACTGGGGAGGAGTGAGAGCCAGGGTGGGAGATCAGCTCAAAGACTGCTACCGTAGCCCAGGCCAGGAACCAAGATCGAAATAATCATGGGGTGGAGAGAAAGGTGGGGATTTGGGAAATGTTAAGGATTTATAACAGGCAACCCTTGTTATTGATTAGAGGTGACAGAGGATGTTAAAATGGCTCCCATGTATCTGGATTATATTACTGGGTACATAGTGTGCCCGTTAATCAGCATAGAGAGAAGAAAAGAAAAATAAGTTTTATTTGAGAAAGTTAATCACTTCTGTTTCTGGGGGTGCCTGAGGCCAGACAGATGTGCCTGGCAAGCAGTTGTTACAGGGGTCTGGAACTCAGGAGGGTAGCCAAGGCCAGAGATCCAGGTTCAGGAGTCATTAGTGTGTGGGTGGTCGTGAGACCATTGCTGTGGACAGCATCACAGGCAAAGTGCGTACAGCGAGGCAGTAACAGAGAATAAACTTTAACTTGCCACAATGGTGAACTGGTTTCCTTTTTAGGAGATAAGGAAATGGAATACAGGACATCTTGGAGCATTTCAAGAACCTTCTTATAGAAAGTCCATTCTTAAGGTCATAGAAAAAGCCTAGTATCTTTTCTCAGAAATCTTAAAACTCAAAGTTTCTGATTTATATTTATATAGATGATTCAACAAAGGAGTACACATGTAAAATATAAAATACAAAACAAAGCAAGCAAACCACACACACAACAAAACCCTTCTAGGTATATCCTTAGTTGTAAACAACCTCCATTCACCTCTTTTAATCAGAGAAGTCTACAGGGCAGTCTTGCATTCTAAATTCATGGGTTTTTTTTCAATGTGAAAAAGACATTTGACATAGCCATATAGTGTGTGCACATGTGTACACACACCGTTTTATAAAACAACACTCACCCTCTCTTCTTGTGATGCACTCGTGATATTTTTCATTCTATTCCATTTCATTCTATTCCTTCTTTCCTATTCTGTTCCACTGTAAGGATAAATAAATTCTTATTCAATGACCAACCAAATTGATTTTGCAAACTACTGAGAGGTCATAATCCACAGTTTGAAAAACTCTGCTTTAAAAATCCTCCTGAGCCTTATATACACTAGAGATGAATTCTACTAGTAATACCTTTCTTGAAAGTAGGCTGGTGTAAAACAGTTTCTAGGAAACTAACTGGGGCCCTTGTGGATCTTGCAGGAATCTTGCTGAGGAGTTCTAAACCAGTGAGTTGATCACTTCTTCATTTTCCATTCAGCCAGGGGATCTTGTGGACTGCCTACGTCAGGCAAGGCACTGTGCTAGTCGTTGGGGATAAAGAGTTCAACACAGGGTAGATCCACAGTTTGCGGGGCTTGAAACTCACATAATTTGGGGACCTGCTTTAAGAAAAAGAATATAAAATTGCAAATATAAAATTAGGTTCCAAAGTGATTATTTACGATGAAAAGGAAACCACACTGTATTCTTCAAGCCTCAGGTCTCTTTTGTCTAAGATTCCCTTAGGCAATTTGCCAAAAATGTTTATATAGTAATGCTTCCTGATTGCAGGCTGTTCCCCTCCTCACCTAGAACACTCTACAACTCTCTGCAACTTCTCCCATTCACAGGGGCCTCTGCAGGCAAATGGACAACAACCTGCTGCTTTGTTAACTTCAAAGTAAATCCACCTCTCTTTACTTCTGTGTAAACAACGTCAAACCTCTTGTGTCCTTCGGGAAAGGCAGACACAAATTAAAGGACTGGTCATTGAATACAACATTCAACTATTTTGTGGGGTGGAGAAATAGAGGACTAGGAGAGCATATGCTAGGGAAACCAGACCCAGTCTTCAGCAGAGGGCAGACTTTCCTGAGGAAAGGCCAGCTGGAGAGAAAGAGGCCAAGCTCATGTGCTGTAATCCTAGGCCAGATCTGGGGGCTGGTGCTGGTTTGCAAACTATTAGCACTGGGCCATGACGAGACACAACTAGAAACATGGAGTAAGTGTCCAGTCCTTTTAAAACAATTTGAGGGAGTAATTTTATATCCATTAAATCTAACAATGTGGTTTAAGCTTACTTTGCATGCCTCGTTTTTTTTTTTCATTTTGTTTTCTCAGAAGTTCATTTTTCTGATGATTACAAGACTATGAATCTGCACAGATTGGAGCAAAACTTGGTCTTTCCCCACTGATAGACTGAGAAGAGCTGTCAGAGGCTCTTATTATGGCTGAACCCCATGGCACTCTGCTTTCTGTTTGCCATACTTAGAGCCAATAAAATTAAAGAGAAAATAAAATAGCATTTGGAATAAGGACTAGACATCAAGAAGTATTATCTTTACCTTAACATAGAAAACTTCATAGTAAATAAGAAATAATAATGATATTAAAGAAATAGGATATGAGAGTTAAGAAAAATTCAAAGCAGGACATGAAAAATTAGGATGTGGTAACTTTCTAAAAACGTGTTGAACCATTAAAAGGATAAATCCTTGGGGCTGGGCCCGTGGCCTACTGGTTAAGTTAGGCACATCCTGCCTTTGCGGTCTGGGTTCACGGGTTCAGATCCCAGGTATGGACTTACACCACTGTCAGCCATGCTGCGGCAGCGACTCCTGTAGAAAAAAGAGGAAGTTTGGCACAAATGTTAGCTCAGGGCTAATCTTCCTCAGCAAAAAAAAATAAAATAAAGTATTTTTTAAAAAAGGATAAATCCTTACATAATATGAACTAACAGAAAAGGAGTTCAAATGATGATGAAACTTTTTATTTAGGAGCTAAAAAACAAATGGATACACATGTGCTCTTAATGACAGACCTGTTCTCTTCTTGAGAGCCAATGGCTAGAGATGGATCCCTTGGTCTTGTTCTGGGTGCTTACCGTCCCAGCATTTCCTATTCCTTTAGAATCTCATGCAGGGAGGGGACGCTACATCTTTCTCAGTGTATGGTGTGTCTGTCTCCATGTCTCCAGTGTACAATCTAGCAGCAAAAGCTCCACTGGATTATCAGGTTTCCGCATGGAAAGTTGATCAAATGGCGACGTAGAGATTGCATTCCCAAGTGAATCCACAGAACGTCTGTTAGAAATACAAGGGCAATATATTTCAATTTTCAAAATCCAGAGCAAATTTAACTTTTTGATATTTATGAACTAAGAAAGAGTTTGCTTCTAAACATTTAATTTCATTTCACAGCAGTCAGTAAAAAAATGTTTAAGCATTAAAGGAAGAAACATGCATTTTACCTTAAATGCCAGCCTTTAACTCACTTGTGAAATAATTTCCAAGTGCTCAGGAGAATTTAACCTTTTCATATCATTTTTACTGGTTGCATGAACAGAAAAAGTAAGAAAACCATACCACATTTATATTGAGAATTTCCCCCCTTTTTTCTTATCATCTTTTATTTTAAACATCACATTTTCTACTCTAAAAATAATATTGTTTTAACATGAGCCTTGATCTCAAGTAAAAGTTATATAATTCTTTTTGCCAACAAATAGTGATAATTTGATCATCTTAAGAGAGGCTTTATTAATGTAATAAAAAACATACTATTTTTTATAGGTTGCTTAACATAAAAATCATTTAAAGTATGATTTTTTTCAATTGAGCTAAATTAACAGACTGTCTAATCATATGTTCACCTCTGTAAGCTCCTAATTCTTGCAGGGTATATAATTTTTAAATTAACTCATAATTTTGTCAATTGTTTTTGCTGACAAATTTAGCACATTGCATATTGGGCACATTTAAAAGTGTTCCTATATTTACAAAATAGCAGGAGTGGATGGCTTTTTTCATTACAGCATTCTTCAGCTATTATGTCATAATTGCTTAATCTAGGCAAAGTAATGCCATGTCACACTGGTAATTTAGCAAAGATAAATCACATTTTTGTTAGGTTGTTTTCCCTCCATGTAGTTAGAATTATACACTTTTTTGGAGTTGGTGTAATTTACCAGTGAGGTCTACTCTGAATTGAATTTGAAGGAAAAAAAAATCTTAATTGAGATTAATACCATAAAGGTTGGTGTTTACCTGCATTTTCTGTTTTTGTTATTATTGTTTGCTTGAGTCATTTAAGTTTCAGAAAATTGGGAAAATTTTAGAGAAATGTCCTGTACGCAAACTGGGGCACATGAATTGCAAATGTCTTATTGAATCATTGCGAATATACCTATTAACAGGAAAGGAAACACATGTTGTCCAGAAGAGGGACTTGGTTTCTGTTGGATGCATTATTTTTATAAGAGTTTTCTCTGTGCGTGTTGTACCATAACCCAGAAATGTAAACTTGTCTTGGATAAATTGATGGTGAAGACATTTTTATAAATAGTGCTTCCATGAGCACTCTCTGATCACACTATTTGGATATGGTGACAACCATAGAAAGTTGTGTGTTGGTTAGAACACTGCACACCATTCTCCTAACAGTATCAAGGAATGAATGAATAACATTGGGGAATACTTGGAACATTGATTAGAAATCATCAAACCCCTTGAAATATTTAAAGATTTGCTAAAAATTCAGGCTTTCCACGGGCTTATTTGGATAATATGATAAATTGGTCAAGCCCATTTCCCAGACACCTGGAGGAATTTTATCAATTTTATCAAAGCAATGGCAACACATGCTTGTGTCTTTTCTTTAATTTTCAAGGCATTGTTTATTCTTCTGAAGACACATTTCAAAGGGGAAAGTACATGTTGCAGATGCTGTGGATCTAATTACAGAAACACACAGATGTCATAAAAAACTTACCTTCGGGGCCCAGGATATAAGTTCAGGATTTGAGGCCCAGGAGTCTGTTGAGGTAAGATCCATTGTTCTGTAGCAAACAAACATTGAAAGTTCTGAAAATGAGAGGCTTGATGGCATTTAATGGTGCTCCCCCCATTTTAATGATGTAGTTCATTTGGGCCCAACTGTGCAAAATTGAGTGAAATTCTGTCTTGTTTTAGTTGGCTTCATTTGGGCTAATTTTGACTTACGGTTGTCAAATTAGATATGTATATTAAAAGAAAAACAATTATTTAACAAAATACAAGTGGAATTAAATTGCTTGTAAACAAGAAAGTTATAAAGAGAATGATTTGTTGCAGTGAAAAAAAGTATGTTTTGGATAATATATGTCAATACTAAAGTGGTGTTACGAGATCATGCTTAATAAAAGAAGCATGTTGTGAACTCTTGATAAAGAAGTTTTATCCATTTACTCCCTTAAAAGTAGTCTTTTTCCTCCCCAGACCTGGGTGTGAGAATTTAGCTTTCCTTTAGCCCAAACACATTGCTACATAGCAAAGAAGAAAGAGATTAGAGGGAAAAGCTACTCAATAGAGGCCAGAAGCCTCTCCAAACTGAATTTTAAGTGCTGCTTCTGATGTAGGTTTCTTCTTTTTCATTAAAAAAGGGTATTAAGGAAGTAACACAAGCATAATAACTGTTCACACAGTCTCTTTCACAAGGTATTCTTAGTGGCTTGCATTTTTCTGGGCCTCGTGTCCGATAGTGGAATAGAATTGATGCAGATGGTAGAGAAGCAAATTCTGTGGAAGTGGCTGCAATGAGCAATATGGTATAATCTTGGGCACAATGTTTTCATTGTGTTTGATGCATTCATTCACTTGCAGATGCATTCATTTGCAAATTACCCAGAGCTCATATCCCTTTTCAAACTAAGAATATGTCATTCCAGGAAGGCCAGCACATCCATGACCCACTAGATTCTTTAACAGCCTTCCCTCGTTCTGGTTTTCCCCACCCTCTTTTATTTCCTTTGAGAGGCTGGAAGAGCCTCAGTGAAGAGAGCATAGGCTCACGCGGAATGTGAAGGTAGATCCTTAACCACATATGCCTGGACGTCTCCCTCACAAATATTTCATTGCACATCCATTTGAAGATACATTGAAATTAATGAAGTTAACCATAAATTGATGGAGTAATCTTGGAAGATAGAAAGAATTACTCAGGTTAAATTTATGTTGTCATGATGGATGTGCAATAAGCAGAGATAAGACACACTTGAATAGATACCTATTTTATTGAGTTAGGAGAATTATCTTACATATACTTGTATTGGGTCAAGATCATAATGATTGGAGGAACAAAAGCAATAGAAAGCAAAGAGACTCTAACAGAGGAAGAATAAATCACAAAAGGAACATTGGTAAGAGAATAAAATCCTTCAATAATCAAGCATCAGTGCTGGGGTTTTGCCAATGCCTCATGAAGTGTCAGGTTAGATTAGGCAGGATGAATCTGTTGCCTGCTATGTGCCAATGTTAGACCCCGAGTTTTAGAGGTGAATGAAACAGCCTCTACCTGCAAGGAGCTCACAGTTAACCAAGGCATCTGGGCAAAGTGAAGTCTGGTGCAGGCACCCATCCTTGATAAAGAAACCCCAGAGCTGAAACTTGAATAATGATGAAGTGGCAACTAAGTGCCTCCAGAGGGAAAGAGCAAAGACTTGTCCTTGCAGAGGACTCAGAACAAAGTGGTGTGTGAGATGAATAAGCAGTTTCCACATGGCTGTATTATCTCCATTCCAGTGCTCCAGCCTCTCTATCACACTCTTTCTTCAAACTCATTGAAGGCACATCTATGCATTATTTAGGTGTATAATTGACTGGGGTTTGGCCTTCTTATGTTTTGAAAATGCTATTCAAAATTGAATAATTTCTGTTCTTTTTCCACTGGCTATCCCATTTTTGACTTTCATTCCGAGGAAGGTGTTAGAGCAGATCAATCGAGACAGTTTGTGAGGATCTATGAAAACTAGCATTGACCGCAGGAAACTACTACTGTTTGCACAAAACAATCTCCATTTTCCTTTTTTTTAGTATATCTCTACTTGAAAATGTAATATATAATAGTTTTCATGATGTTCTGTGGACAAATAGGGAAATATTGGGGAGGATACTAGATGGATAAGTAATTGTTCGCAAAGGTCATTAACGGCTCAGTTGCTGTCACTCTGAAGGGAAATGTCTAGTGACTAACCTCTCAATTCTTTCATTGCTCCTTCACCATCAACATTGAACGGAAAGGTTAAAAATACTGTTGCCAACATTGTAGTGTTACAATACATATTTTCTTCCTTTCTCTCCCTACAAAAATGACAAAAATGGACAGCATCTATTATGTAGTCGACATTGACATGCATTTTCTTTAATCTTCACTGTCTCCCTCCCACATGAGTGTATTATATTCCAGTCTTACAAATGAAAAAACTGAACCAAGTAAAATAACCCACTTAAAAGTCACAAAGCCTGTAATTGTGGAGTGAAGATTCCAGAGATGGCTCTTCTGGCTCCCAGACTTGTGCTTTGCCCATTGTTTATACTCCCTGTGTAATGCCTCCTTTAAATATATTTGTCATCAAGACTATTTGCACATTATGATCTTGCCACTATCTTAAGTTTGCCTTCTTTATGGACAGGAACATCTTCATGAATGAAGGGAGGGAGTAAATATCCTCCATCAGTCTTTTTAGAACAGATCATCTTTATAAATTAACATGATAGCTTCTCTTACAATGAAAAGAGCATAATATCATTACTACTTGCTTTATTTCTTAAACTTTAAAAATTTTCGAATAATTTTGGACTTATGTTAAAGTTGCAAAGATATTACAGAGACTTCATATACCCTTTGCCCAGTTTCCTGTAATGTTAACATCTCACATGGTACATTTATCAAAACTAAGAAAGTAACATTAATAACATTGCTATTAATTAAACTACAGACTTTATTTGGATTTCACTAGTTTTTCCACTAATGTTCATTTTCTGTTTTGGGATTCAATCCAAGAACCCACATTGCATTTAGTCTTCATGTCTCCTTAGTCTGCTATGGTTTCTCAATCTTTCTTTGTTTTTCATGACCTTGACAGCTTGGAAGAGTACTGGTCAGGTGCTTCATAGAATGTTCCTCAATTTGACCCATATGAGATATTTGTCATGATTAGCCTAGGGTTATGGGTTTTTGGGAAGAATACCACAGATGTGAAGTGCCTTTTCATCACATATTGTTGGGGGGTGCATGGTATGTAAGTGAGTAAAATACCTTTCTTCTACCCATCTTAGGTGCTTGCCTAGGTCTCTGTAACAAAAGGCATATTAACAAGAGAAAGGCGTACACATTTGTTTAATATGAATTTCACACAACATGGAAACCTTCATAAGGAAATGAAGGTCTGAAGAAATGGTTAAACCTGAGTGTTTTTATGTTAGGTTTGGTGAAGAGTGGAAAGTCATGGAAAGATAGGATAGAACCAAAGGGGTATGAGCTAAGTGTAGGAAACTGGGGGAAACTTAACAAGGTCTGTTAGTACAGATTCCTCTCAGCATCTCTCCATCTTCGGAGATAAGGATGCTCTTTTTCCTCTGAGTATAGAGAGGGCACCTCTCAAAGGGGGGTTTATGACTTACTTCCAGGGAAGGTCAAAGGATCCTTTTGCACTTGCTATTTCTCAAATTCCTCCAGTTTAAAATATCCAATGTGCCAGGTTCCATATTTTGGGGTAGTGTGTCCTGACTCCTGTTAATATTGACACGATCTACCACTAGTGCTATTAACGTTGATCACTTGGTTAAAGTTACGTTTGCCAGGTTTCTTCACTGAAAAGTTATTGTTTTTTATGGGCTGCATTCTGTGCTCCAAAAAGGATATGTCGAAGTCCTGGCCCCCAGTACCTGTAACTGTGACCTTATTTGAAAATAGGGTTTTTGCAGCTCTAATCAAGTCAAGGTGAGGTCATTAGGATGGGCCCTAATTCAATATGACAGAAGTCCTTACAAGAAGAGGGAAACGTCATGTGAAACATCAGTGAACACACAGAGACACACAAGGAGAGTGTCATGTGACAATAGAGGCAGAGATTAGAGTAATGCAGCTGCAAGCCAAGGATCAATGGCCATCCCAGAAGCTCGGAAGAGGCAAAGAAGGATTCTGTCCTGCAAGTTTCAGAAGGAGCATGGCCTTGCCGACAACTTGATTTCAGACTTCTAGACTCCAGAATTGTCTGCAGTTTTGAGCAACCCAGTTTGTGGTACATTATTATGACAGCCCTAGGAAGCTAATACACTCTTCTTCATTTTCCATCCTCTATCTTTTGTAAGCAAGTCACTAAATCCAGGTCACATTCAAAGGTATTTAGTTTGCTCTTATGTATACATCTTGCAAACTTTGGACAGAGCTTGTCACTATCTCTTCATCTCATTTAATCCTTGGCTAATGACACGGCCAACAGGAACATGGGAGGACTGCCACTGAACAATGAGACACGTCTCAGCTTATCACAGAATTCTCTTCAAGGGCAGGATTAAAAGTTTACTCATTTGGGAATACTACTCAGCCATAAAAAAGGACAAAATCGTCCCATTCACAACAACATGGATAGACCTTAAGGGTATTATGTTAAGTGAAATAAGCCAGACAGAGAAAGACGAACTCTGTATGACTCCACTCACAGGTGGAAGTTAACATATAGACAAAGAGAACTGATCAGTGGTTACCAGGGGAAAGGGGGGTTGGGGGCAGGGCACAAAGGGTGAAGTGCTGTACCTACAACATGACTAACAATAATGTACAACTGAAATTTCACAAGGTTGTAAACTATCATAATCTTAATTAAAAAAAATCAAAAAAAAGTTTACTCATTTGCATTCCCTCAAATCACACTATACTATTATAATGCACAGAGTCATAATTGTTTCTGTAATCCTTTGTTAGCACAGCATTGAATGAATGAAGGTTATAAAAATGCGGTATTTAGCTCAGGCTTTTTATATGAAATTCTCCAAAAATATTTTCCTTTAACAGCAATTTGATTGAACTGGTAGGACAGTTTGGTTAAACCACTTGAACTTTTACCTATTTATAGAGTTCCAATTCTTTTTTCTTCCAGAAGGAAAGAAGGAATATCAGATTAAATCTATTTACTTGGAAAAGCCCCCAAAGTAAGCTACGGTTTCAACTGTGTTTCCCCAAAGGAAACTGTGCTTTCAACTATGTTTGAGGAAGCTAATTTGTTTTATTTTTCCTTGGCATTTCTTTCTTTCTTCCTTCCTTCCTTTATTTCTTGTTTTCTTTTATTTACAAGAAAGGTTACTTTCTGTGAAACTAGGTGTATATATTTGCTTTAAATACACATTAGTCAGGCTATAAGAAGAAAGAAGAAATATGTGAAAGTTCATTTTTGCTACCCTATCTGTGGTAATAACACCTATTTTCTGAGATTCTTGTGCATTTCATTAAATTCACTTTAAAATTTAATTATGTAAAACCAGTGCATTACAGCTTGTGATATCATGATGGCTTAGAAGATGATCCCTCAAGAGTTGCCCACCCAGGGGAGCTGGGAGGTTGCATTACCAATTACCAAAATATGCTTAATGCAAGCCCATTCTTCTTCCCACATGATGCAGCATTTATTGGAAACATTCCAAAGCCTTATGAATATGTATGCCCTAAATCGTCCATTTAGCTTAGCAACAAAAAAGTGTTTCCTGTTACATTATACAATATTGACCATCAATTACTTTTAAACAGTGCGCTGTGGAAGGTTTTGAATAAGCATGCAGATGGAAACTACGATATCCCGCACCTTTGTCATATATTTAAAAAAATTAGAAGATGGTTCCTAACACATACACGCAGACACACAGTCTCTCTCTCTCTCTCACACACACACACACATACACACACACAGAGTATGTGTATATTGGACTTTCTACATAAAAGTGTATATGATTATAACAGTTTTTATTTTAGATATGGTGTATATGACCTTACTGGTTTTGTACGGACCTCCTGATTTAATCATTTTTATGAGTACATCTCTTTGACCATTACTCATCAACTTAATCCCCAAATCATGTCAGTGAATTTGTTTAGAGATAGTTTTAGGCAAGGGGGAAGTCTGGGAGAATGAGGCAAAGAGACTGTAATGATGATTTACTAAGTCTAAGATATTGGAGAAAGAGACATCTTGCTTTCTGCAATTCCTTCTTATTGTTCAGTCTCACGTTCTTGGGAGACTTACTGAGGTAAGCAAGCATAATATTTTCCGTGTTTGCTAAGTATGTATCCGTTTTGTTGCTCAATAATTATCGGCAATTGCTGATTACTGAAAGCAGCTTTAACAATCAATCATTTAAGCCATACCTGGGGACCTGAGGAGAAGACATGTAAGAATCAAACAGAGTCTAAAGCAAATGATGTGTCACGAATCTGTGTGAGAAGCTGCCCTCCATGTTCCTTTTTACATTTTGGTCTGAATTAAATTAATTGTGCAGGGAAATTCTGAGTGCTTATTTGGTAGGACGCTTGTCAAGTGTTGGCTATCACAAGAAGGTACGTTGGCACCAAGGAGAAAATACTTGTTTTCCCATTTCCTTAAGGAAAAACAATTAAATGTTACCTTTTGATGAAAGAAGAGAAATCATCTAGCAAAACGGAACTCCATCCCTGCCCCAAACCCCTAAACATATTGAGAATAAATTCAGATTTATGAAATCAGTTATTTTAAGAAGTGTTTCTTTCTTTGGCAGTTTTAGCAGTTGGGTCCATTTGTTTAAGATTGCCATCCCAAGGAATAAATTTTCAAAATCTCCTAAGTATCCAACCATATTCTTACCAAGTCATAGATCAAAAAAGTCTGGCAACAGCAAGTTTGGACAGATTATTTGGAAACATGACAGATTTCTACATAATAAATAGGAGTCACAAAAAATGAGAGAAACAAAGCAAGAGATAGTCTTCCTTCAAAATGGAGCAAATTAAATTCCAAATATTTTCAAATAGTTATAGTTTCCTAGGGAAGAAATTGTGTTACCTGCCTGAAATGATAACTTCCAGAATGCTTCTTTTGAATGTGACAGGTACTTGCTTAGTTTAGATTGGAATTTATTAGTCCATATACGAATTTCTTGAATATGATTTCTTATATTTTAAAGAAAGACTGAATTACTCAATTTTCTTTTAGGGCCATTTTATTAGGAATTCAATTTGACAAAAACCTGAAGACATCCACTTTTAATCTCTGGCTTTCCTGATCGGTCCTCTACCAACCACAGAGCCTTCAGCCAGTCCAGCTGTAGTTGTCAGAAAACCATTAAATGCTTTTGATTTTATCTTCTAATATTTACCAATTCCCTCCTAGTTCAGCATCAAGCCATCTCAAAACTCAGTGGGCTTAAAACAACAACAATGGGACAGCTAATCTCTGCTTCATGGTGTCCGGGCCTCAGCTGGGAAGACATGAAGGGTGGGGTTTGGAACCTAAGAAGGCATCTTCACTCACGTGACTGGCAGCTGATGCTGTATCATGGCTGGGATCTCAGCTGGGCTGTCGGTTGGCATTTCCGTGTGGCCTTTCCGTGTGGTTTCTCTGTGGGGGGCTAGTTTGCGCTTCCACACAGGACGGCAGCTGGGTTCTAAGAGCAAATATCCTAAGAGAACCAGGTAGAAGCTGTATCACATTTTACGACCTAACCTCAGAGGTCAAAGATGGTCACTTCAGCTGTAATTACAAGGGGAGGAAATATAGCCCCACTTCTTGATGAGAGGAGTCTCTGAGTCACATTAGAACTTGGAGTTGTGACCATTGTGGCAGCCACTTTTGGATAATACAACGTGCCACATTTTCCTTCCTCTTCTTACCTACCGTCACTATTTTAGGTCTGCGTCTCATCATCTTTTGCTGGGACATGAAGGCCAATGGCCTCCCGTCTGGTCGTCTGATCTCCCTGCCTGTGCTCTAATTCTTTTCAAATCCACCTTCAACATAGCAGTAAAGGTGACCTATCTGAAATGGCATGTCCATCATTCCACTGTTCTAAACCCTTCAAGGTTCTCTCTAGAAGAAAGGCCCTCAGCCTGGTGTCCAAGCTCTTAGTGATCTGTTTGCCAAACTCTCCAACGTGTTCCCATGGCAGGCTCCAACAGAAACAAGCTTCTCGCAGTTCTCTCTCCTCTGTCCCATCACACAGGTACACATGCTTCCTAGGCTTTTTCCATGGTGTCTCCTCTTCCTCATTTGTATCTTCTACCATCTTCATCTTCCTCTAGCTAATGCCTTCCAGTTCTCTACAAATGGGATCAGGCATTACCTCCTCCACCCAGTTTGCAAGATGTTTTTAACTTATCTTCTAAATTGCAATTCTCATTTCTACCCACTATGCCTCATTTTTCTCATCTATTAATAGGAAATAGAGTCCTCAGCTCATATGGCGGTTGTAAAAATTAAATGAATTTAAGGCGTGTAAAGGCTTATAACAATACCCAGTACATGGAAACTGCTCAAAAGATGTTAGGTATTGTTATCGTGATTATCAACTACTTGCATCTTATATTTCTGGCAAACTGGAATAATTCTGGAAAATGTCTTGCTTCAGTGTCTTTGCTATGTTCTATTCTAAATGGAATTCTCTATCCAAATCTCTATCTAGACCCATTCTCCCTATTTCCCAAATTCTATTTTAAATTCCACAAAATCTCAAGGGAGGCATCTGCATGGACTGAATTTCGTGTGCCCTCAAAATTCACATATTTAAACTAATACCCAATATGATGGTATTAGGAAGTGAGTCCTTAGGGAGGTGCACAGGTCGTGAGGGTAGAGCCCTCATGAATGGGATTAGTGCTCTTATAAACGAGACTCTAGAGAGCTAGCTTGTTCCTTCCATGTGAGGACTCAGAGAAAAGATGGCTTTCTATGAGCCAGGAAACGGGTTCTCACAGACACTGAATCTGCCTGTGACATGATCTTGGACTTCCCAGCCTCCAGAACTGTGAGAAATAAACATTTGTTGTTTATAAGCCATTCAGTCTCTGGTGTTTTGTTATAGCAGCTTGAATAGACTGTGGCAGCATCTTTCTTCCTCAAACTTTAAATGCTCATAACTTTGTTCATATGTCCTCTCGGAATCTGCAGATTCTACTTTTTGTATTAGTTTGTTTGAATGTATCTTATTTATGGAATCCTTGAGGGTAAGGATAACATCATATATTTTTATCACTTTAATGTATAACATTTTACGTTGCTTGGAGCAAGGTGATATGCATTGCCTTAAATTAGACTTAAGATAAAAGAATTGCTCCATCACAGATTTTGATACTGTTAAACCAAGACAAATGTATGTTAAATTTGACATTTAGTTTTGTTATATTATGTCATATATTTACTATGTATTTTTATAAGATATACCCAATGCTTTGTATTATAAGGTGGAAATATGTAAAATGTTAACTTTATCGTCTGGTCAATCTTTTTTCGGTGTTTTGATTATTCCAACTTTTAGTCTTCTCTTCAATTATCCTTATTTAATTTATTTCTAAATTAAAGCAAAGAGAGACTACTATACAGACTATCCCCAAAAGTATCCTAAATAAAGCTTTTAGAGACATATTTGTACTTGTTAATTTATAATTTATTTTGAATCCAAAATTTATTTCATGAATACTCAATTGGTGCCTAATAGAAGATAAACATTGGTGCTACAAGGATTAACAAGACATAATCTTCTTCCTCAGGAGCTTAGCATTGACTAGGGAGTGAGGGAGGAATCAGTGAGTGATACAGATAAGGAGGTAGGAGAGTTCGAAGGAGGTGATATTATTCTCAGCCAAGAGGAACAAAAAAAGGATTTACTGGAGGACATGGCATTTGGGCTGGGTGTTGTGGGATAAGTTTGATGAATTTGGTGAGCATTTATTATTCCAGAGAAAAGGAGAAAGCAGACGAGTTGTGCAGTGAGTGTAACAATGTGAACATACCTATTTGGTGGGAAGGCACAGGGGTGTGTGGGTATGGGAATAGAGTTTGGTTGAAAGGTACTGTGGTTGTAAGAGGAGGAATAAGAAAGGTAGTTGGGCCTTGGTGCCAAAATCTTTAAATCTTCTGCTTTGTTCTGTAGGTGATGTGAAGCCGTTAAAAAGTCTCCATGTGATCAAACTGAGCTCAGGAAAACTGCATGGGGAGAAACACTGAGGTGAACGGATTAGTAAAAGCGTCTGACCTCAAACACTTTCTCTGTAAATGTTTAAAGAAAATCTAATTTGGATGTGGATATATTTGCTTTTCCACTAACAATCCTATTTCATAAGCTCGGGTTGCTTTTGAGGTGAGAATTTTCAGTCACTCCCAACCCAGGCAGGAATCACTTCAGTGGATGACCCCGGGGCGACAGCTCCACAAACCAATTACAGTCCTCAGGAGATGTCTGCACAGGGTCTGTGTCACTCTAATTTCAATTAACATCTTTCTTAATTAGAAAGAAATACAGAGGGAAAGAGTGATACTTTTAATTCATTGGCCCTTGCTTAGCTTTCTGTCCATTTGATCCTTAAGATCGCGCAGATGGAAATTTGGAGAGCCAAATTCATGGAGAATCTGATTATGACAATAAAAAAGTTAGGTCAGGTAAATTATACGCAAGTTCAAGTTTATTCCAGGCCCCACATTTGCCCTGAACAAATTGTGTAGTTGTGCTTTAGAAGCTATTTTTGTGGATTCTATATGTCAAACTGTTATGGACAGTGCTCTTTTTAAGCCAACATTATCCATAGAAGTTAGGTCCCTATTTCAATTTCCAATAGACAAGTCTGCAGTATAGCTGCTTACCTCAAAAAGAGGAAAACAACAAAGTGAACCAAGGGTTGCTTCATCATGCCAACTGAACTTTGAGACACTGTGTCATTGGGTATATATGTTAATGTACCCATGGGGGGTACTTTCACTATATAAACTGAGAATATTACTTCAGCCTAAGGGTAGGCTCTGATTCACCCCTACCATCCAAGACTTCTGATCTTTTCGGGAAGCTGGATAACCTGACCTTAACTAGACAGCTCATGCGATAAAAGGTCGAAGGCAAATCATCGCTTCCGGAACTTAAAGCTAACTTTACTCAAATAAGAAGAGAAATGCCCTGTTATAAAAATAGTGAGAGAAAAGCAACTCCAAAGGGCTTTTAAACTACAGTGAAACCATTGCTGTGTAATAACATATTCAGTAAAGATGGTAACAGAAAATTCTACCAGAAGTATTTACAGGTATTAAACAGAAATCTAGAGGGAGGAGTCTGTAATCTAGGGCTTTATATCATCTCCCTTTAATTAAAGAGGAGAAACACTTTTATTTAATTTCACCAGAACCTGTGAAATGCTTTCATCATTTCATACACATTGTGATGAGACTAATATGGTAAATGGAAATTGGACTTTTCCCTTTTTAGATCAATAAAAATAGCTTCTATTTGTGAAATGTTTACTTTATAACTGCTTCCCATGAATTATCTTATTTATTTCCCACAGAGTTATGGGTTGATGTAATTACCTTTATTTTACAGGTGAGGACCCTGTGGCTAACCATGTTCAAAGACATTCCCAAAGTTACAGCCATTAAACGAGAATCAGCATTTGGATCCAGGTTAATGTGAATTCCAAATCTGATCTAGTTCCCACAACATTTTAATGACTGTCATGCAGTATCTTAGGATCTTCTGTGGGGATGGTATTTTAAAGTGTTCCTTAAATCAGCAGTGGCATTGGGCTTTGATTGCATCTTCAGCAGTACCCTATTAATTGGGACCTTTTAATACTAAAACTGTGAGATTCATAGGCATAATATCACCTCAGTGCAAACCAAATTAGGAAAGATCCCATTTGTAACTTTCAAGTTGCTTTTTCAGATCCCTAATTTGATGAATATAACTGTGGATTAGAAATGAAACAAGACTATAATTGAAACAATTTTACTTGCTTTTCAGTTTGGGTAACTTAGTCTTAGTTATGTTCCTTTTCTTATAGTACTACTGTTTTCCTTGTTCACAAAGTGGTGTAATTGAGAGGGTAACAGCCATTTATATTTAGGACAGTCTATATCTAGGTTGGTTCAGCCATTCAGAACTCAAATGAAGCTTAGTGCCATAGTTTAAATAAATATTTTACTTTGGATCGAATGCTACGGTCTGGTGTTTGTGTCCTCTCAAAATTCATATACTAAAATCCTAACCCCCAAAGATGATGTACCAGGAGATGGGTCCTTTGGGAAACGCTTAGGTTATGAGGGGGTTATGAGGTTCATGAATGTGATTGGTGCCCTTATAAAAGAGAACCCAAGAGATCCCTTGCTCCTTCCTGTGATCCAGAAGAGGGTGCTCAGTTGACCTTACTGGGACCCTGATCTCAGACGTCCAGCCTCCAGAACGGTGAGAAATAAATTCCTGTTGTTTATAAGCCATCTAGTCGGTGGAATTTTGTAATAGCAGGCTGAATGGACTAAGACACAGAGACCTCAAAGTTTTCAAGTAGGAAGTCCTGCTTTTTACTCTTATTTCCTTATCGAAATGCATTCAGTAGGTCTAGTAATTTTTCAACTCTGAGTCCTGCCTCCTTAGCTCTCCATACACCTTGAATATCAACTAACGCCAAGGGCTACTTCTTGGGTTTGTCCTGTCAATTTCTAATTTAGGAAAATGGGATGCAGCAACCTCCTTGTACTATTTATACACATTCAATACTTTTACACCTTTAAACCCTCAGGGACATTCAAGGAAACTTCACACTTTTGTGTCACTTTCTGCTCAGATTCAAGGCCATCAGAATTACAATTAATTTGCATTTTAGACCCTTGTGTAAAAGGATGTCACTTCTTGGAAATGCTACTGGATGATAAAGTAAAGCAGGACGCATCCACTGCTCTGAATACACTTAATTTGGAATTCCAGTTAATTACTCATTATGACCCTTTACATTTCTGGAAATTTATAGAGAAATCGTTTCTTCTCCCTTTGTGTCAAAAAAACCCACCTCTGCACAGCAAATTTTTCTTTTTCATATGATCAGATCTTTAAGTGACCTTTGTTAAAAATACTTTTCTATCTCAATGTCTTCTTTTACCTTTCAGTTGTCAAAAAACAGCCTAATTCTGAAAAAAGGCAAATTTCATAGTTAGATACACTAAAAATACAACACAGAAGAAAAAGAAAAATTTGTTTTCTTTTTTAAATTTAAGAAACACATATTTTAAGTGTTTTAAAGTATTAGCTCATTTAATCCTTATAATAAGCCTATGAGGCAGCATACTATTATTATGCCATTTTACAGATGTGGCTATGCCTGTAAATGATGTATGACATCCTTAGATATTAGATAATATTGTTGGCTAGGCAATGACAAAATGTTTGCGTTCCATATATAGGTTTAGAAAAATAGCAGAAGAAAATGTTGATTACTAGCTTCTTTAAAGGGCTGTCATTTCTCTCTGTGGCAGTTTCCTTAGACAATCTCAATGGTGAGTCAAATTCATTCTATGAGCAGTTTCTTCATGAATTCCAGTGGACAAGCTCCTGAAGTTAATTCTAAAGATGAATTTAGTGCATTCAGTCCCGCACCACAGTGAGTCACGTTACAGTGAAGCTCCGCCATGGCTTCTTTTTATAGTTAGAGCAGCAAATTAAAGGAGATTTCATTTGCTTTTGAGCCACTCTCCAATTTAATTGTTCACATTTATATAATAGCTGGTAGCACAACCTATTGGAAAGGACAGCCAAAAGCAATTCAGTTCTATTTGTTCCTTAATGGACTGTCTGTGTGATTTTAGGTAAATCCCTTTATCTTTTCCGATTTTTGTTTTCTTTTCAGTAAAACAAGAATAATGCCACTTTTATTTCCCTACCCATCTCCCAGGAATAGTCTATGATAAAAACTCAAAACAATGAGGAGGAGAGGCACAGCTGTGTGCCCCTGTTCTTTTCTTCTCTTTCGAGCTGATGCTAGTCTCCTTGTGTTATTACCCACTACGCTTGCCTAAATGGCATTTTCTGCTTTTGATGGACAAGGAGCCCTTGTGCAGTTTGTCAAACATCTTATTACAAAAGCTTTTGAGAAAAACAATATTTTAACACTTTTCTGACTACAGAAGGCTGCCCCTTGAGATTGCATCTGCTTTGATGTAATGAGCAGGGAGGGTAACAACTTTATTTTTTACACAAATATTTATTAAGTGTCTACCAAAAGTGAATGGATAGAAAGTAATATGGGTGAACATGGAAGCAGCATTTAAAAGTCCTGGTTTTCAGTTTCTTCTTTACTGTTTCTAGGCCCCAGTCCTCAGATACGTTATTTAAATTAGCTGAGTTTTTTTTTTTCTCATCTATTAAATAATGTTACTAATACCTCTTCTTCTTTTGAAAACCATAAATTCCATTTGTCGTTATTGCTCTTGATAGACAAATGATAGTGATATTTAGAAATGAAACTAATTAAAGGGGTGATGGTAACGTGTTCTAGTTTTGCATGAGCCATAATGCCTATGATGTTGCAGTAAATTAACTGTGGAGCTTTTCTTAGTAAATCCAGACTGTTACTTAGAACTTATTTGTATAAAGCTATCCAAATATTTTCTCTGGGCTTCCAAAAGTTTTAGTTCAGTTTGGATTCCTTTGCAGGTTTTCTTCAGTCTTAAGCAATCATTACGTGGAGAATACTCATAGTCTTCACTGCGAGCCAAGGTCAAAATAGCACCAGGCTCCTACTCAACTCCTCTTTCCCTCTAAATATGTGTAAATTGGACTTACTATCATTCCTCCAAAAATCCTTCCTTCTTCTGCGTATCTTGTTGCATAATCATTATAGGATGGAAACCTACAGTCATCATGAAATGCTTCCCTGCCCATCACCTTGTTATCTTCCTCTCCATTTTGCCCGTCATAATCTATAAATCATCAAGAACCATTGATTTCTTCTTTTTCCCATTACTTATATATGCTCCTTTGCATATATATTTCTTTCCAAAACTTTATATAAATATGAGCATCAGTGTGTTAGAGGGTGAGATGCTATGGAACAGAATTAAAGCTACTGAAATGACCATTGACAATATAGCCTAAAGCGAGTGCTAATCATAGCAACAAAAAAAACCTAAATATTTTCTTTCAAACAAATTTGAAGAACAGATTTGAAAAGAGTAGCATGCTGCTTAAGCATTTACTGATTGGAAATTTATTGACATGGAAATTAGAGCAAATCAAGAATGCTAGTGTAAGCATTCACTAGTATAAGGCGAGATCAAGTTATATGTAATATAACATTCTATTAATAACAAACTTAACGACTACGTTACAATATGTTGATAGCTTTTGGGTACCTTTTGTGTGTGCATGTTGTGTTGTATGTGTATTTGTGTGTAGGAGGTGTATAAGACATACTCTTATACATATAAGAAAAATAGCTGACATGTATTAAAGATTCTTCTAAATGATTTGGCACATAGACTCTTATTTAAACTTCATAACAGTTCCAGGCAAGAGGTATTGTTATTCTACCCCTTTTGCAGATGGCCAGAACTGAGGCAAAGAGCAGCTGTTTGCCCAGAGTTACAGACATCTAGTAAGCTGCCAAGCTAGGATTCTCATCCAGGATGTCCAAATTCAGAGCCTAAACTTTTAACCTCAACATGTGCTCCTATTCTGCCTTATGAGAATTTCATCATGATCTTTTATAAGCAGCCATACTATGAACCCTGTCAGGCAGAATTATCAACAATAGGGCCTAGAATATAACTCTATTATCAGAGAAGTAATATACACCTGACTAATGCACTTTTCTGATTTATTGACACTTTCAAAATTAAATTCAAACTATGTGTTGATGGGTTGAATAGAGGTCACTGCAAGGGAGGTGGATGACTGGAAGAAGAGAGAGCAACCCAGAGCTATGTATGTGGAAGGATTTGGGGAGCTGGGGAGGGGTAGAGCTGGGCTCCATCACAGAGTCTGCCTTGAGGTTGATCCCTTAGCGAGCCCAAAGAGATATGTGCTTGACTCTCAGGGGGAAATTTAAAGATCGGCTTCCTACTCCGCCGGAAGATCTGTGACATATTATGGTTGTTGTACAAGATAAGTGTATATAGAGAGTAGGGGTCTCCAACTGGAGGCAATTCTCACCTGCCCCCTGGGTGGCATCTGGCAATGTCTGGAGACATTTTTAATTGTCATGACTTGGTTTGGGGGGGGGGGAAGTGACTGGTATCTAGTGGATAGAGGCCAGGGATGTCTGACAATGTGCAAGGCAGTCCCCACCAGCCCCCAGCCATCAAAGAATTATCTGGTCCGAAACATCAATAGTGTCACTGTTGAGAAACCCTGATATAGGGGAATAGGTCCTTCTTGCTTCATCACACAGACTTCAGCAAGTGTTGCTTAGACACAGTATAAATTCTTAACTATTAACAGGAAGCACCATAGGCCATAAGGTCCTAGTAGCAATGATCATGGTAAAGCTTCGTGATGCTTCTTCATCTTCATGTGGGAAGAAATCTGAGATATTTATATGGAGGTATTTGTGGGGCATTCTCTGGTGACTTCCCAAAATATTAAGGAAATAAGTTAGAAGGAAAACCAGAGATTCTTTCTTCCTCCCTCCCCTCATCTCATCTAAATTCCTTCTTTCCTCCCTTCTTTCCTTCCTTCCTTCCTCTCTTCCTTCCTTCCTTCCTCCCTTTCTTCCATCCTTCCTTCCTTCCCTCCTTCTGTCTTTGTCCTTTCAACCAAAACAGGTGGGCACCTATTATGTGTTAGGCAATCTGTATAGATACAAAGATGAAAAAAACAAAACATCAAAATGGAATAAAAATGTTTTAGGAGGTCTTTGATACTGTATGATGTCTATGCCTCTATTTAAAACATTATAATGATGAAACCAAGGGCATAAATAACACACATATATGGGTCAGCCCAATTTGCTCAAGAAAGACAGCAAGGCTTTTCCTTGTATCCCCAAATTCAGTACGTGTGAGCTCTCACAAATGTGTGCAATCTAATGACACGGGGAACCAAATAAGATAGTGTAGATATTTCTGTGGAAACCTATCATCTTTAATAGAAAAAAAACCCCAACTTAAAGCCCATGTCCTACTGACTAATCACTCAGCTTATAGTTAAACTCAGACAGAAGGCTTTTCATTAGGAAAAAACAATGCACAATAGGAAATGCAGGTATTGACAATTATTTCTCCACTTTTGAAATAAAACTGAGAGGCTGGGGAGGCACCGAATTCAATGAGCGTATCTTTCAAAAAATTTTCCTGATCAGTGAAAAGTGGCCTTATTTATGTATTTCTTTTGAGAAAAATTTATCTGGAAATTGTGTTTATAAATAAGTTTTTAGTAATTACCCTTCTAGAATATTCTGCTAAAACCAAAAGGATCAATCAAAGCTCCAGAAGAAGCAGAAAGACAAATATTTCAGCAAGGCAAATCCAAAGCAAACACTGAAGCAAATGAGGTTATAGACAACGGCATGAATGTTAATGAATATAAAGCCATGTAGTGGAAATCTGCTAAATGCATAGTTGAGGGAATTGAGAGGACATTTCCCTAACCGTTTGTTCCTATTGCTTATAATTTTAAAAACGGTACTGCCGGATGGCCCAATTCAGTCCCAACATCATATTATGCAGATGCATTACAATTCCCTACTGGAGTTCTGCGGAAGAGTTGAGTCTAATTTAGTACAGTTGTTTCCCACGATATCATCAAGATCAGTAGAGGAATACCCAAAGCATGTGTGAAAGGCTGAGAAGTGATTGCAGTTTTGCAACCAAGAACAAACTATTCTTCGGAGGTTCACAAATTCATGAGGAGGGGAAGAGAAACTATATACAACAACAACAAACTCACACAAGCGTTAGTTAACGTTAGACATTTACCTTCAACTTTAACATGTATTTTCTTTACATTTTTATTTACAGTGATGAAACAAAAAGCCTGATAATTTTTAACCAAGGGAATGGCTCACCTCAGAAGTCCTGTCTATCTTTGTGGTATCCTGAGAAGGAAGATATGATGGCACTCTTAAGATATAGCTGATATGGAAAATCATGGAGGTAGGCTTATGGCAGACATCCAGTCCCCAAACTAGGCATGGCCTCATACCTAATCCTTTCAACTGCAGAAGATATTTTAATGGGAAAAGACCTATGTCAACAACCTACCTAACATTAACCCTTTTCACACGGAGGAAGAATGATATTTGTTCATGTTCTTATTCACTTTTCCCTTCAACAAAGATTTATGGAATGTCTATCATGAACAATATGGAGTCACTATTATTTGAGATTCATAGTCAGATTGAGAAGACAAACATGAAACTAATGAACAATCATGTGATTTGATACAACTAAAAGAACTTATGGGTCTGCAAAGAATGAAGTGCTAGGAGAGAATGAATGGGGAGAGTTTATGCTAGTATTCACAAAAAAGGGATGAATAGGAAGATGTGTAAAAGATTAGCGATGTTTCCCTAGACGGGAGTTAAATGTATATCATTGAATGCTTTGCTGTTATTTTTATAAGACCACCCAATTCATCCATTTCAGATACTAGCTAACTTAAAAAAGATGAGCTCTAAGTACTCATAAGTATTCTTGCTGGTTAACCTAGAATTCATCACCACTCCTGAACATTATCATTGCCAGGATACAATATCCTCTCCACCTTACTGCGGCTTTGGTGTTGAACTTGATGCTGCCTACGTGGACTCTGTCCTGGTTTGTTATTCTCTCTGAAGTCCTCATTTGATTCCCTAAACACCTAACCCCTGCCAGTAATTAATTGGGCTGGCGTAAAGGTGAGGCCAGTTCTGGTCCTCCTGAGAGGAGAGATTCACCAGGCTGAGGAAGAAGTACATGCAAAGGCACTGAGGACTGATGAATTGCTGGTGTTTCCAGGAATGCAATTCCTTTTGTCTGGAGCATAGAACATGTGTAGGTTGGATGAAACTGGAGACATGAAACTAGTTCTTCTCTGCTATCCACAGATTTAATTTTTTTGATGTGGATGGTAGAGATCCGCTGAACATCTTTAAAGTAAAGGAGAAATGGATTAGATTTGTTTGTTAGGTGACACAGTGAACAAATGGTGTAGAAGAAGGATTGCTGATATAAAGCAGTAAAAGTGGCAATGGAGAGGAGTGGATGGGTTTCAAGAGTTATTTCAGAAGCAGCACTTCGGGGCTTGAATTCTTTTCTGTCCCATTCACTGACCCCTTTTCTTATACCTGAAACAGAGAAGAGTAGAGGATGATTACCAGATTTTTAGATTGAATTAAAGAATGGCCATGCCTTGATTTTACATCTATATACTCTCCCATTTGCCACATTACCACATAGTTTAATAGCTATGTTGACTTGTCCAACTTCCCTAATAGACTGAGCAACTTGGTCTCAAAAGACTTTTTTTACCTTGTCCAACTTTGTATAGTCTATTCTTAAAAGAGTGCTTCACACACAGCATGTTCTTCGTAAAATTTTGACGCACAGATGCAGACAGAATAGCTCTTAGCATGACCGTGAGTAGAGGGATGGGAGAATCTGGTAGAGAGATTTGGGAGTTACTGAAATAATCATTAATTATAGTTGGGATTACCTCTAGGAGACTATGTAAAGAGACTATAAAAACAATAGCCAATGACTATTGACATTGTGGCATGCAACACGCCAAGTGCTTTACACGTGTTGACTAATCTGATCACTTAACGACTTACTGAGTAGTTGTTCTTATTGACGCCATTCTATAGATGAGGAAGCAAAGAGGTGTATGGAAAGAACCTTGAGAAGAAACAGATTTTCCAAAGTGGGTATAGCAAGAGGGACCCGTGAATGTGGCAGAAATGGAATGCGCAGAGTTAGGCAGAGAATCTCTGGAAAGAAAAAGAGGACCAAGGACAGAAGCCTAAGGAACAACATTTGTGGGGGTGAGCGTGAAGAGGGGTCTAGCAGGGGACGCATAAGAACTGGTCAGAGATTTAGAAGGAGAACAGGAAGAAAGTGAGAAAGAGAGTTTTGAAAAGAAAAGGATGGCTTGGTCGGCAACGCCTCAGACTGTGAGAGGTCAAGTTATCTGAGGATGAAAGACGCCTTGAATTTGGCCTTTAGAAGCTTGTTCTGTGCACCCTTAGCAGGGTAGTGGCATAGACAACTGAGGACAAAGGATGAAGAGTGAACTGAATGGAACGAGAGGGAGAGGAAGTGGTGAGTAGCTGTCTGAAGGGAGGCGACACTGAGGAGATCAGTGGTGAGGAGGAGAGGCAGAGGTCAGTAACCAGAGGAGAAAGAGATTAAGGAAGTTTCATTTTTTTCCTAAGATAGAAAAGAGACTTATCATTTTGTTTATATATAATGGCTGAAAGGAAGGAGTCGCTGAGGGAGGTGAAGATCCAGGAGAAGGGTATAATTGAGAGAATAATATCTTAGAGGATGTTGGAGGACACGGGTCAGAAATATAAAGACAGGCAGAAGAAAGGACACCCCTTCCCTGACCCGTGCTTCCGGGGCTCAGAGGAGGCTTGAAACACTGGGCAGTATGAGATAGAGGAAACGTGAAGAGATATCTAGGGGATCGGGGAACTCAGACATAGAAAAGCTTCTCCTGCTATCCTAATGTAGAACTGGGGCAGGCTGTAAAGTTTTATATATTTTTTTCATAAAGAAAAATAAATAAATGTAGTATATCTGCATAATACGACTTTGTACTGAAATGAGCCTCACTATGGGGCCTTCTTCAAAATTAACAGATTGAGGCATAAAGTGTTAGAGAAAGTAGTTTCACTTAATTTACTGTATTTCATTTGTTTAACATGGCATCTGCAATCGAGGTTCTTTTTGGTATGATAACTATCCACAAATTACCATGCTTTCTTCCTCAGAAGCTCACCCTCTTTGAAAAGAAAAAGATTTGCAGATTATATTAGATTTTTATTTCTAAAAACGTATGTCTGTGAACATAAAACATACAAACCTATATATTTCATAGCTACATTTATCCAATCATATATTAAGGATTAAGTCAAATTAAACAGTTTTAAACTATAGCAACAAAAATAAACCAAATGAAGGCAAAAGGAATAGAAGATAAAGTAGCTACTGCATAAAATTCAGTAGAAAGTGAAAGATTTTAGATTCCTGTTGGGTATAATGCGTACACTTCAACTTTTTTTTCCCTGGGAAAAGAGCCTTTTCTTATAATGAGACTCTTAATAGAATGTCTCAGTGACATTTGGGAAGAAACCTAGTTCCCAAATATGTAATTGCAACATGAGGATGAGAAAAAAATCATTTTTTCCCTAAAAAATGTTAATTTTTCTAGTATTTCATTCAATTCTAAAAGTAAGATACTGTTGCACACAGCATGCCAGTGGGGATTGCCTACCTATATACCAATTAAAATTCAGTTATTCACTATTACTCAATCATTTTCTGGCTAGAATGCCAAGTCAAGATATATTTAAGTGGAATGAAAAGAATTTCTCCATTATCTGAATCCAATAAATATGTATTTTGATAAGGAACCAGATATTTCCCTCTGGCAATAATTTTATGGTAAAAGAAGGGATATTTAAATGTGACTCTGATCTCACCTGCTCTCAATTTGGTAAAAAGAACAGTATTTTATGTTCTATTTTCTACCTGGATGTTTCTAAGTCACCCTGTCACTGGGAGTAGGTCCTCTTCAAAAGGATCTCAAGATCTTAAGACACAGATCAGGTCTTAAGAGAAGGAGGGAGACTAAATAT
This sequence comes from Equus asinus, assembly GCF_041296235.1. Taxonomy (NCBI): domain Eukaryota; kingdom Metazoa; phylum Chordata; class Mammalia; order Perissodactyla; family Equidae; genus Equus; species Equus asinus. Next base: position 84,185,922 of record NC_091799.1, read on the forward strand.
GTCTTTGCTCAACACCAATGCTTCACTGATTAAACTATCTTGCTCTGGGATACTGCCTCCATTACTTAAATATGAATATCTTTGAGACGTGACATGTCAAGTGATGTTTTCTTTAGAAATCAATGATCAGAAATAAATCCTCATTGGTAGCTCAGGGAACGCGATGCTAGTTAGGGGTGAGAAAGTGTTTCCTAAAAACTGGGCAAAATTTCCAGAAATTGGGGCTAGGGGATTATCACAAAAACCTTTGCTTGCTTCTTCATTTTCCATGTGGGCAAAAGCACCCTTGTCTTGAAAAACCCTTTTGACACTGGGCTTTTTCATGTGGAAGTGCTATAAATGGACCTTCCAAGAGATACATCAAAGGGTTTTCACTTCTGTTAGAGTCTGTTTTTCAGCTAAGTTCAATCAAACAGAATTTCTTGGGCTGCTCATGTAAGTAACATGTCTAGAGTACCTAAAAATACTGCAATTTATTTTTCTTCTCTCAGATTTATGGAAAGCTCATGAAGGCAAAATTCTTCTCTTGCGTTGTGGAAGAGTACAATTTGGTCTTATGAATGTAATTCTCAAATTTACCAAATATCGTGTGGATTTTCAGAAAGTATTTAATTTAGTTGCTCCCTTAAGTCTCTGAGCTAAAGAAAGTGGGTTGGTAATCATGGCATTTCCACTACGATATTTCTTAGATATAGTAGTCTCAAAATAATGTAGGAAGGCCTTTTTTTTTTTTTAAAAATAATATTCTATTAATAAGTTATCTAAATCTTTTGGAGTATCCAAAAGTCTTTGCTTAAGTTTATTTGGAGAAAACAGTGATAGTAGAAAGCTGCTTGTAACCAGTTGCGGATCATAAACGTTGAGTTTATCTGTATATACATTGTCATTTCTTCCTATTTTAGGCAATTAGGAACCAAGTTTCAGATGCTTACAAGTTTTGGCTATTGGTCACTCATCTTCTAGTTACTACCAAAACTAATACTGGATACCAACAATTAACTTTAAATTGCCCCACACCATACAGAAGTTTATTTAATTATCCAACAGCCTTGTGCAGGAGATGTCAGTATTGTTCCCTTCTTATAGATGAAAATTCTGCAGATCGGAGGAGATGGGGAGATTGGCTCAAGACCTCACAGCCAGTAAGTGACAGCTTTAAGACCCAGTTCCAGAGTCTCTGACTCCAAATACAGTGCTTCTGCCATCAAAAGGGAACAAAGCAGCCTGTCGATGGTCTGCCATTTACTGCAGCTGATGTTTGACAGAGAGAATGGAAAAACTCAACAGATGATTCCTCAGAGCAGAAAAAGGAGATGGTTTTAGACTCCCAAGGAATTGAAAATTTTGAGTTCAGTTAATGCATAGAGAGTTCCATGAGTGACTTTCCAAGTTACAGTTCTTTCTATTGACATTGTTGTCGATAAAGAAAGCCAGCATGATGAATGTAAGCCACACTTCCCGAGACAGAAGCATACTGTAAGTCCTTCTGAAATCTCTCCGTCAAATGTTCTGCTGTGCAAATACACAAAATCTCACCCCAAGACACTTGACGCTGAGACACTGTCGGATATGTATGCAGACATAACTTGCAAAGTTATTGTCTTGCAAGAAAAACACTCTCCTGTGTGTATCAGACTGTCACACAAAGGGTCAAGGATATAACATTTTTTTTTACGTAGGAACTCACCTTCTTCCACTTTATTTTAGTGGTTACTAAGGTAGTAGGAAAATAGATAGCATGGTGTCTGGAAATACAAGGAAAATATATATTTATAATTCCTCTTACTAATTTATCTTGCTAACTGTAACCCTTAGAAAAATTCTGGTGGAAACCATGGAGGTGGTTTAAACTGTGGGATTTGATTGAATAAGATGACTACTCTGTCAGAGCGAATCAAGGCATCCACATTTCCGCGACTACCTGACACAGTGGTTGAGGGCACGGATCCTTGATTCAGACGGCTGTGTGTCCTTGAGCAAAGCACTTAATTACTCTGTGCCTCAGGTTTCTCACCTTTTTAGTGGGAGCTTAAGAGTACCTATCTCGTTGTGTTATTATGAGGATTAAAGTGGTTCATATCTATAAAATATTTAAAACATCACCTGGCATATATATATATACATATATATATATATATGTATATACGTATGTATGTATGTAGAAAGTGTTTGCAAAATAAAAATAAATTACATTATCCTCAAATAACTGCTTCTACTTATGGAAAATTATAGTCATAAAAATTTAGAGTAAGAAGGAACTACGTTGGTCTTTAAAAAACGTGGCTCATTATGTAGTCTACTCTCTGCCTTCTAATGACACAATTCCTTCTTCAACAACCTGTTACTAAAACGCTGATGCCTCAATTTCATTGTCAGGAAGTTTCAACTTTAACAAGAAATAAAGTAATATGCTGGGACTGTTTATAAGGAATTAACTCGTGAAAGTAAAGTAGCCCATTTAAAGTCTGCTTCTGTTCATATAATAACAGAAGAAAACCCAACCAAAATTCTATGTGTAACTTTTGATTAAGCAAGCAGTGTGGTATGTTCTGAATAGCTGTGTATCTGGTTACCTGTTGGTGGGACTGCTATGTGGGTAAATGGCACTGATGGTCGGATGGGAAGTTTCTCTGGAACGCTTTTTGTCACCAGACAGAAGAATAAAGCTATACGGATGTCTTCACTCCTATTTTGGGCCACCTCTTTGGGATTCTATCTTTAGGAGATAATTAAAGCAGAACATTATGGAGTGTAAATGAAAGAATTCAAACACTAATATTATATGACTATATCACATTTCTTTCTGGATATCCTGTTTTCTTTTTTTTTTGTTGACTGCATACTGTACCTTGAACATAGAAAAAGGTATAGATCGCAGAGATGCTACCGTTAAAACAAATGGGTATGTTATTCTTTTTCTGTCTTTTTAAAAAAGTCCTGACTGTTTAAAGAAAGCAAGCTCTCAGCAGAATTTTCCTTTTCTTATGTGATACAGATTTTTGTTGTAGTAACTCATATTGTAAATATGATTAGTGTCTACAGGGCAATTGTTTTAATCAATTGATCATAAAGTATCTAATTGTGTTGCAGTTACAGTGGGATCAAGGTCACATTGGTCTTAGATTATAAAATTAGCAAGATATTTCCCTCTGACATTCTATTTGATATATTCTTTTAATTTTTAAAGTTGATCTGTTTTATTCTATGATTGCTTTTTACTTTTGTTTGTATTCTATCAATATGTTAATAGCTGTGTCTGCATAAATCATATTCAGAAAAATAAAAATGCCTTATATTCCAATTAATTAATAATGGAATTTTACAAGTATAATATCTTATGGAAATGCCTTTAATTAATATTAATTAGTTACTATTAATTAATTAATTATTAATAACTAGTCAATAGAAAAATGCATGAAATCTGTATAAACTGTGAATTTGGTTTCATTTTAAAGGAAGTGGGGTACAATCTACACAATATCATAAGGTTTACACATAATCGTCACCAATTGCTGTCTCTGAGGGAGCCCCTTGACGAATGATGACAGATAGAAGGAGAAGAACCAGCTAAAGGGGGCAGTCAAAATATTGGGAAGAAATAAGTAAAACACATGTAAAATAGTAAAGAGAGAATTCATTAAAGAGTTGTTTGTATGGTACCAAAACTACTGCCAAACAAGGTGAAAAATTTAGTCAGAACAAGTACCCAGTATCACCAGTTTGCCCAAATACTCTTCTTCTTTCATTTGATGGTTGCTGTGGTCTACATTGTACATAGTCATGCATTCATTTTCTCATTGCCTCAGTAACAGGCTGAATCCCAGCCTCTGTTCAAAAAGTGTAAAAGAGATTATTCAGCCAATCACCACATAATTCAAAAGAATTTCATGGATAGGCAATGCTTAGTTATGAAAGAAGCAATTCAATCCATTTAAGTATTTTCATAATTAAAATTATATTAATTTAAAGCTTAAATCAAATGCCCTGTATTTTATTTTTATATATGCACATAAATGCGTAGACATGCATAAAAATATGAATGCATATACAGGCATAAATTATATGTTTGTATTGGTTATGAATTTTACACAGTCACAGTCTAGGTTGTGCAAAAATGTAATGTGCTTATTTCTTTAAAATCCAACACAACACATGGGCTTTCATTTCTGCTTGGCTGTAGGACCCTTATTCTAGCCATTTAAGGTAACCCAGTCACATCCAATTTTTTAGAGCAGTTTTAGATCTACAGCAAAATTGAGCAGAAGGTACAGAGATTTCCCATATGTCCTTAGTCCCCACACATGCACAGTCTCCCTATTATCAACATTCCACACCACAGTGGTACAATGTTATAATTGATGAGCCTACACCAACTCATCATTATCACTCAAAGTCCACAAGTTTCATTAGAGTTCACTCTTGGGGTAGTACATTCTTTGGGTTTGGGCAAACATACAATGACACGTATCCACCATTATAGTATCACAGGGAGTAGTTTCACTGCCTCGAAAATCCTCTGTGCTCCATCTATTCATTCCTCCCCTTCTCCCAACCCCTGGCAACCACTAATCTTTTCCCTGTCTCCACAACTTTGCCTTTTCCAGAATGTCATGTAGTTGGAGTCATACAGTCTGTAACCTTTTCAGATTGGCTTCTTTCACTTAGTAATATATATTCAAGTTTCCTCTATTTCTTTTCATGGGTTGGTAGCTCATTTCCTTTAGCACTGAATAACATTCCATTGTCTGGATGTACCAGTTTATTTATCCATTCACTAACTTGTTTGCTTCCAAGTTGTGGTAATTATGAGCAAAACTGCTATAAACATCCCTGTGCAAGTTTTTGTGTGGGCATAAATTTTCAACTCCTTTGGGTAAATACCAAGCAGTGTGATTGCTAAATCTTAGTAAGAGTATGTTTAGTTCTGTAAGAAACTGCCAAACTGTCTTCCAAAGTGGCTGTATCATTGCGAATTCCCACCAGCAATGAATGAGTGTTCCTGTTGCTCCACATCCTTGCCAGCATTTGATATTGTCAATGTTCTAGATTTTGGCCATTCTAATAGGTATACAGTGGTATTTCATGGTTGTTTTAATTTGTATTTCCCTGATGACATGTGATGTGGAGCATCTTTTCATGTGCTTATTTGCCATTTGTATATCTTCTTTGGTGAAGTGTCTATTAAGGTCTTTGGCCCGTCACGACCGATTTTAAACTCAGTCATTTTAGGGTAAACACCACCTCAATTAAAAATTTACCCCCACTCCTATGCCTTCATTCATTCCTTTTTCCTTGGTAACAACTGCATTTGAGAGAATTCACTAAATTTTTGGTACTAGGAGTGGGGTGTGAGGTGCACCTCTGTCCTCAGTGGCCTTTGGTCTTTATTGGCCGCTGCTGAATTGTAACTTGTCCCTCATGCTTTTGGGTGTAAACTTTGGATCCCAGTTATCTCTGCTGTGAAGTCAGTGCTTCCACCTTGGCGGCCAGGAGTCAGCTGCATGAACTTTCCTTCCTCTCTTCTTTGAAACTAAGAGAGAATTTACTAGCCTCCTCCATCTCCCTCAAGAGACTCAGCCATTTCCCTGCACCCATGGGGATAGAAGGGCCTCCCTGTGGCTGCCGCTTTCAGGAATGCTCACCCAGACACACGCATCAGCCACTGGGGATTCACATTGGATCTCTGGCTTCCCTAATAGGTTTGCTGTCTTCTCAATTAAGCCTGGGAAAGCCAAGCAGCTGCCCTTCGGTTCAGTTTGCTACCTCTGAAATTCTATCACAATTTCCCTTATCCCGTTCTCCACTCCCAAGGACTTACCCAGGCCCAAAGACTTCCTGGGAACTTCTCAGTATCTAAACCCCAGTGAACTTTACCCTGTTTTTTCTACTTTCACACCAACCCACTGTTTGTCTTTTTTTTTCTGTAAGGAGAAATTGTCATGATTCTTTCATACTTTGCTTTATGCCATTACCTTTATGTTCTGATTCTTCTGGGATTTTGCTCTTGCTATTTAAAGCCAAGTCATTGGAATTGATAAGAACAATTTTTTTTTTTATTCACTCATGGAGCTCTGGCAGTCAAAAACCATGGTGTCATGATTGTTATCTTGGCTATCTGCCAAAATCTACTTAGGATCTCAAAAGTCCAAAAATTTATCTTGCTGCTCTTTCTGTATTATTTCTATCCCAATAATGGTAGAAAACCTCTGCCGTTAAATGGCAAAGAGAGGTAGGGATAAACGAATTTTTTTAAAAAACAACATATGGTTTAAACCACAAACCTTACTCTCTTATATTTACATATAATTGCGTATTGCATTTTAATGGTTGTTTTGCTGCCTAGAAGATCTTCCCTCCTTCAAGAACTGTTTCCTTCTCTCCTAAACAATGGGGTTACAATGGAGCTTCCATTTTCTTACAAGACCCCATCCACCGGCCACATTTGATTGGTCTGGTGAGAGGGGACCTTACTTATTCAGGGCTAATTAGAAGCTTTACAGGATTTTTTCTGTTTTTTTTTTTAAAGATTGGCACCTGAGCTAACATCTGTTGCCAATCTTCTTTTTTTTTTTTCCCTTCTTCTTCTCCCCCCCAAAGCCCCCCAGTACATAGTTATATATTGTACTTGTGAGTGCCTCTGGTTGTGCTGTGTGGGATGCCACCTCAGCATGGCCCGATGAGCAGTGCCATGTCTGTGCTCAGGACCTGAACCCCCGAAACCCTGGGCCGCTGAAGTGGGGTGCACGAACTTAAGCACTCCGCCATGGGGCCAGGCCCAGGAATTTTTTTAAGAGAGAAAATACACTAGACTTTTGGAGATGTGAGGGTTATGTATAAGAAAACAGTCTATAATGAGAGAGAATGAAGACAACACACAAAGGCAAGTGGAGATAAGTGATGGAGAGAGCTGTGAAGTGCACTTGGAAAATAAGATTAAAGGAACATCTGTTCCGGGACTGGCTCCATGGCCGAGTGGCTAAAGTTCTGAGCACTCTGCTTTGGCGGCCCAGGTTTGCAGGTTGGGATCCTGGGTGTGGACCTGCTCCACTATTGGCTTTGCTGTGGAGGCATCCCACATACAAAGCAGAGGAAGACTGGTACAGATATTTGCTCACGGCCAATCTTCCTCAAGCCAAAACAAAAAGAGGAAGATTGGCAATGCATGTTAGCACAGGGTGAATCTTCCTCACATACACACAAAAAAGAACATTTGCTTCTTCGCTTTCTAAAGTTTTTGAATATCAGTCCAGGGTGGACACTGTTGGTGATTTGCAACACTTGGTACCTGTGTGATCTTGAATGAGTTACTTAAACTTTCTGAGCCACGCTTACATCTTCTGTGAAATAGGCTAACAGTGCCAACTTACATGGACTAAGCATACACAGCTAGCAGCTGCTGTTCTCTAACTTATCGTCAGATGGACTTAATGATAAGCTAATCTTAACCTTAAATTAGACTTTTGTCTTCCTCGTAGATGACTTAAAAAGATGATTTTCTATATCATCATGGTTTTAGTGAACAATACTTCCTGCTTGCTGAGAATAGAAAACATGGATGAAATTGACATATTATTTAATCAGAGAAGTGTAGGCTTAGCCAACTTCGGTCCCAATATTTACATATATCTTATCCCCACAGTAGCATTCTGACATAGAAAGTGCTTGCACAAAAATCAATGACTAATAATTGCGGATTGCCAGCCTAATTGTTTTTGCAGTAAAAGATTTTTCTCTTTTTTAATATTATAGGAAAAGAAGAGTTACAAATGACAATTAGTTGCTATAACATCAATTCAAAAGAAATACAATTCTCTTCTGAGTCCTCTCATATACCTTTTATCCTTCAAGCATAAAAACCTTGATGTGGTGAAGAGTACAAAAATATGTGAGTGGCATTTATAAGACTTCTGCAGAAATGCTAATAACTTCATCCGTTTTTCATCACAAAATAGCCTTGACAAATTGAGTAGATGTTACCTTTACCCGATAAGAAAGGGAGAAAATGTGGCCAGTGAGAAATGAAGGCCATTTCTTCATGGTGTTTGTGGTCCCTCAGTTTTACTGAGATGGGCCTTTATAGACAGTGTTTTTGTGTATGACTAAAACAGATGGATGTAAACACAAGCTGATTACTTTGGCTGTTGTTGTCCTATGAGACCGTACTTTTCCTTTTAAACTGTGGGTGGCAGAATTTCTTGGCAGGAAGAACCTCAGTCTATTCATTACTCATATTTTTAGGCCAATTGCTCATTAAGAAGTTTGAAATTTGGAGTTCCAATTATAAAAATAATTACATATTTACTGTAGAACACTGGGATTAAATAGAAAAAAAATAAATACAAAAAGAATAAAAACACACTTTGTAGTTCACCACTTAGAAGCAATCACTCTTAACAGTTTTTCCATGTCTGGGTTGGCATATGTGAGATCTTTCTGTGTAATCAATTTTATCTTCTATCATTTTCACCTACTGTTGGAGCATAAGCATTTCTTTCTCTTCATTAAAAATCTTTTGGAAACATAATACTTAAAAGGCTGCATCATGTTTGCTGTAATATATTTCATCCTTGCTGTATAGTTTATGTATTTTTTCTAAAATTGCAATTAATCTTATGATGAACATTTCTTTCTTTTTTTCCATGAGAAGAGCGTAATGAAGCCGAGGAGAGCTTTGCAAGAACAGCTCCTCTTTCCATTCTGCTCCAGCATGCGTTGGGGCCCTTATTTCTTGTAGGCATCGTGTGTTAGAAAGGTTAGAGCAGTTTTGGTGTACAGTGCTCAGATGCAGAGGGTTGGGGAAGAGGAATATGGTTGTCTCTTGCAACTCCACACCCTGATTCTAGAAATAATTTCAATTTCTATAATCCGTTGTTTGGTTGGGGTCTCTTCTATTGAAGACTCTACTGTTCTACTTGGGTACACCATATTGCACTCCGACGTTCACCAGATTGTTTTCCTTGATCTGTGTTATGTTAGGCACTCAGTAGAAAGCAAGGTGACATCAGAGTTTTGGCACGGATGATTATGCATGTCTTTTACATGTTCTCATGAACCCTAAATGAAGAAACCTCAGCAAACTTATTTACGGATGGAAACAGTGGTGTTGACTGATAACACTAAGAATAGAATGGAGCCATATTTTAGTCATATCATATTTTAACCATATCATGGCTATTAGCCCCTCTCTGTTTCCTTCAGTATTTTGTTGTGATATTCTGAAGGTAGTAAAAATTATACACCATCCCAACTCCTGGCGTTGTTTTAAATTTTATTATAGTTTTCCCTTAGCCTAACTGCCACATGATTGGTTTAAGAAAACAGTCACTGAGAAAGCTAAAGTTTTCAGACTCATGACATAAAACCACAGAAACTCATGTTCGTATGCCCTCTCTTTCTCATCACTGTTTGAGTAGACCTAGAATTCATTCTGAAGAAAACCTTGATTTGCCTCTGGGCAAGGTGAGGTTGGTTAGGCAACTCAAATTTCACAAGACACTATGCAGAGGGGCCTAACTCAGGTTGGCTCTGCATTTGCCTGGCAGCCTAAAAGAGCTGCATTCTAGGTACTCTAGGTACTTTCCAGGGAGTATAATTCCAAATTCCCAACCTCTCAATATATTTCAAAATCTTGGCAGAGAAAAACAAATGCTTGTGGAGGATTGCCTGAGAGAAAAGCAATAAATTCATTCCAGTGAATCAATGATTCTCAATGGAATGTGAGGAAGCAGAGGAAGAAGGAAGGAGGAAACGGGGAGGTGTGACGTCCTCTCCTTAGGACGATTCTCTGGTGATTCATGTTACACGTATCCACTGCTCCCCTCACATGTTGACATGGATAAAATTTGAGAACCACTTCTTGAGTGATGCTAAAGTAGAGGTGACAAACTAGAGGCCTCTTGGTCAAATCCAGCTTGTAGACATGTTCCTTCTGCGTGTGTATGTGTGCGTATACACACACTCTCACATACACACATTTTAACAAGGAATATAAAATTTGCATAAAATCTGCATTTCCTTGGAAACAATAAAAAATCTGGCAACACTGGGCACATATCCCTGCCTGGCAACAAATGCCTGGAACTGAGAAACAGTTCCTTCTTTGATCACTGTCCTTGCTACTTCCTTTTGCTTACATCTGGCTCACATCACTGATCTAGGTCACCTGTCGGGTCCCTGCAGGCCTTGGAGTTATCCGCCTTTGAGTAACAGCCCGACTCTAGATTAAGGCAACGGAACAAAGAGCTGGGTACCTGGCCACATCCTTTTACTTTCTAGAAGTGATTTTCTGGATTTGTGTTTCAGCCTGATGCCATAGGTCTTGTGACACAAGGAATTACCCTATAGAATTCATCTCCAGGTTTACTATACGAATATTTTGTTCATTATTTTGAGAATTTTATAAACACACTGTTAAAAGGATGGACTCGGGATCCAGACTGCCTGGAATCCAATTCCAACTCTGACATTTCCTAGCCGAAAACCTTGCCATCCTAGCCTGGCATTTGATCTTGGTTTGATTCAATTTCTTCTTTTGTAAAACGCAGATAGCAGTAGTTCCAGTTATTTAGGATTTTTGTTAAGATCAAATATATTAATTTATGTAAAGTGTTTAGGACAGTGCTTAGCATGGACAAATGTTTGATAAGTGATGGTGTTATTGATATTATTACCTCCCGTCTCAGAATTAGCAATAGTTGTACCTGCTATTATGTTTTTCTATTTTATGGAGAATCTAAAACTTGTGATGAATCATGTTTGTGTCTTCTTATTGACTGCTGGGAAGTTTTATGTAAAATTCAATACATCTGTTTAGTAAATATATTACCATATATCTTTGGTCCTGCCTTCATTTTATTTTCCTACTCTTCATTCTCCTCTGTATAATTCCCAATAATTCTTGATTAATCTTATTTTGCTCTATTATGTGCACCTTTGAAAGTCATCTTAATTCTCTTTTGAAACAGTACAGATCCTAAAAATAAACCCAAAGCAAGCAAACATACGTGAGCTCTCCTACATGGACAAGTATGACCAGTAAAATAAATTATTTCCCAACATGAATTTCATGTGAAGTTTACTTTCCTGCTGACATTCTGAGCTTCCATTTATTTTCAGCTCTGTCTTTTAGCTTTAGGGATAAACTGATCCAGTCATCTTCGATAGCTGCTCTCCAGCAAGTTCCTGCAGTCACATTATTTCCCAGATGTCTTCAAATATATTGTATTGCTGCAAATTGATTTTTAGCTTGTCTCTAGACCTAACATCTGAGTGTCCTATGACCAGTTGGTCCTTTTTTAGGTCACCAAAGGCAATTGTTTGTATATTTAAATTTGCTATGTGAGACAATACTGGAAGCAACCACATATTCTGTACATCTTGTGTAAAATAGGTTATTTCGCCGATATAAATAAACCTATTTGGAAACGGTCAGCCTCCTAGAGTTTAGTCCCAAGAGACTTGAAAGAGGGCTTGGGGAATTTCACTATAATTATTTGATACAGTGAATATGGGAATATTTTATGATTATCCACCCTGAGGCCAGTAGAATGGCAGGGCTTTATTTCTCTCCTTTTGAATTTGGTGGTAAATGAATGAGACAGTTTTTAGGATCTGATCAGCCATTTTAAATGAGGGAAACAGAAACCACTGTATTGGAATTTCATTTGGGGAACTGGTTACAAATGAAGGATGGGTAGGAGAAGCAAAAGGAATAAAAGTGGTATTATCTAGAGCCTTATGAATCTGCATTCAGCACTGACATTGCTAGAACATCTTGTTTTGAGTAGGACCCAAGGAGCCCACACTCTCACTGACGCCTCTACTGTGTTCCTTCCTTCTCTCCTTATCTAATGCAAATACATCCCATTGGCGAATTAACTGGAGTACAGCTGGCAAGTGGTTCTGGGAAGTGTAGTTTCAGACTTCCCTCTGGCAATACAGGGGAGGGCATAGAAGAGCATATCTTCCTGCATGTACTTCTACCCTCAACCTTCTTATTACTCTGAGTCATTTTGTTGCTTCATTTCTTTCATGTGATGTATTCATGTGAGTATTCTAATTTTAAAACATTTTGAATTCTATGAAAAGATTTCTAACTCCAGGACTATGTCAATTATATCAGAAACACTTACAGGAGTCACTTTTAGGAGTCTAGAAATATTTTAGGTTATTTTATTGCCAGTTATATGATTTTGCCAATCCTTAAGAGGTAAATTGTTAATTTAATTTAATTTAATATGCTTCTTATTATTTTAGCTACCTGAATTCCATGTTTCCTTGTAGGGTTCGAAATAATTTAATTCTTAAATCTGAACATTTTCTCAGCATTATTTATTTGGATTTGGTTTTTGTTTTGGTTTCCTGATTTTCATAAACATGGGTTTGTTTTTAACTTCCTGTGTTAAAATATGGGTTTAAGCATCCGGCTCCTACATCAAAAACTATGGTTCATCAATTTTCATCTTGACCTCCAAAACATTCAGATGAATTAAGGATTCTTAAAATGCATCAAAAAATGCATGCAGAAAGACGAAGGCACTCAAGAAGCAGAGACAGAATTGCTCAGAAGTGCACCAGTGGAACTGGGTTGGCAAGTCAACAGGATCTGAGTGGGAGGGCTCATCTCTCTCCACAGCCCTTTGTCCCCAGAAGGGTTTCTTGTCATTTTGGCAATGGTTGACAGGACTCAGTTGAGCCCTGGCATGTGCTGTGACTTCTGTAAGTGTTTCTGACATAACTGACATAGTCCTGGAGGCTTTTGACAAGTTTGTCAACCTAATGAATGGGCAACTAAGCCTCAAAACCACAGTAAAGGTTGCACGCAAGTTGTTCAATAGAGCTGCAAAATCCAGGTAACCAGTAATGGTTTCAGAGTTATTCTGCTTGCCTGCTTGCTGATGATAATTCAACAGACCAAAATAATAAATCATCTTTGAAATAAATATTCGTCTTTGGGAATGTAATGTAGCATATGCCTTAAAATACCTTTTTTAAAAGTTATTTGTCACATTTATCTTCTCATTTGTTTATCATTTTCTTTTGTTTGTGCTGTGGCTGGAATACTTAATGCTGTAGGTCTCTGACGAATTCTGGCACTATCTGAAAGGTTGGGGTTACTGTGGTGAATGTTTCCCAGAAAACGGAACAGTGACTACTAAGTAACTTTGCTGAAGTGAGGATTAACCGGAATAATTAACACTTTCTTGGGATTTTGTGTTTCAGGGGCAATGCTCTATACGGAAATTGCCAGGGCCTCTGACACTCAAGTGTCACTCTATTTGAGCAGAATCATAATTAACAATAGCATCCGGACTAAAATTTGAAAGTTGGCAACAAAAATGATAATTGCACATGCCTGCAAATTATTAAACGAAATAAAAATATATTCTATATTTACTATTCCACTTCAAAGGCATGCTATTTGGCTTTGCAGACTCGTTCTCCTTGAGTATCTAAATTGGACCAGAATTTTAAGGTTTAAGTCCTTTTTTTTCTCCAGGCTCAGGTCTGACACTTCAGGAAATCTGTAATTCTAACTTCATACATGGATTAGAACATCTCCACTGCAGAGAGGTCTGAGTTCTTATCTATGAGGTAACGGATATTTTTGCTCACAGGGGTCTAAAGGCAGAGAAGAATATGGTCTAATAATTGCCACGTCTTCGTGTGCTATAAGTTTTTAGTTTATCCTGCTTTTTGGAGGAACCTTAATCTTGCAATGAATCTAATTGAAGATGCACACACACCTTGTTCCTATTTTCATTCTTTGTTGAAAGCTGGAAGGTGCAGTGAAGATGGTCACATCCAGCGATTCTCATTTTTCTCCAAGGGTGAGGTTAGGGGTGATAAATGGGATAGTAGGTAAAAGGTGATGGGGTAATAGGAATGAGGATGAAGTTGAACACATACATACAGCTCTGTGCTCCCCACCTTTTCTCTGATGAAAGGAGTTCTGACTTTATTTTGTATATTGGGGTTCTTGTGATACGTAATTCTGCTGCTAACCAGCCCCCCTGTATTTCAGGTGAGGCAACTTGGCTCCAGAGGGACTAAGTGATTTGCTTGAGACCGTCAGTCTACTTCAGGGCCAGCCAAATTCAGAAGCGGATCTCCTGGATCCTAATGTAGTGATATTTTCTCTCAATCAATAGTTTCTGATAGGATTTCTGACGGTATTCAAGAAAAAAAAAGAACAAAACTCTCATCCTTTCGAAGGACTTACAGTTTAATGAAAGAATAGATGGACAAATAAACATAACGATAGATGTATGCACAAAGTAAGAGTCTCTAAACAAAGGAAGGCTGCTCATATCTTCTTAAGTGAGTCAAGAGAGGTTCATAAATCTCCTGTTTCTTTAAGATTTCTCCTTGTTAATATTTTCAAAGACATTCTGGAAACTTTTAGAAGAGTTTATAAAATTCTCACTTGATACTCATATTTTCATAAAAATTGGCTAATATAAAATGTTTTAATTGAGCTCACACAATTTCTTACTTAGAATCTCAAATGTGTCATGTACTTAACACAAGCTGCTTCCAAAGTGGGTTTTTTTCTTTTCATTTGAATGATTTGAATCACACATTGCTTGCACTTCAGCTTTGTATGCCTTGTCTGGTGAAAGTTAACAATTGCTATAAAGAAAAATGATATTTAATTATTTCACATAACAAGTGACCTTGAGGTCTGTGGCTTCAGGGATGGCTCAGCAATGACCTCGGTGATAGAGGATTTCTTTAATTCCTCAGTGTGTTGGCTTTTTCTCCTCTGGCACATTGTCGCATGGTTGTGAGATGGTGCTATGGCTCTGGCCTCAGGTATTCACGCAGCAGCAGCCACAGGAGGGAAAGGACAGCAACAGTTTTTCTTTGTCAAATAGATCTGGTGTTCATCTGCCAAGAATCTTTGATCTTTTGACCTTATACTTTGATTAAATTGACTAAATACAATGTATTTTTGTTTACATTAAACAGAGTCTATTAGATGTGGGCTCTCCAACATTGGGGTGTGTGTGTGTGTGTGTGTGATGTAAACTGTGTCTATTCCTTACCACATATCCTGGAGGTGATGTGAGAGGAAAGAGAGAGAGGGACAAGTTTCATTCACACAGTCCATGCTGGGGGTAGCAGGCTAAAGAACTGTCATGATGCTTTCGTCCAAAATATAACCTCTATCTCTAAGGCACAAGGAGTAAGATAAAGCTAGTACTTATACATAAATCCTTGCTCTCACTCACTCACCATAAGTAAATTCAATCCATCAGAGTACTATGGACACTTCCGCCTAAATGTCTTTCTCCTCTTTCCACGCCACAGACACTGTGTTTCAAGTTGCCAGTCTCCTGTGGGATCACTCCAAAGCCTCGGAAATGGTCTCCCCATAGACACTCCACCCCCACTCCAATCTGTTCTCCACTCTGCAGTCAGAGTGATTGGCTCAAAATTCATACATTGTTACCACTCTGTTTCGAAAAGTTCAATGGAAGCTATTACTCTTAGAAGAAACAGAAAAACCTTAACACCCAGCTATAAGGTTCACCATGGGCGGCCTCCCCCTTATCTCTCCATCTCCATCTGCAGGACCTTCTATTTGTTTCCTGAACTTCCATACCATGGTCCTTCAGTCCCTCAGATGCTCTCAGTTTCTTCCCATCACGGATCATTTGTATATACTGCTCCCTCTACCTGCAATTCCTTTGCATTTCCCAACAACCTCTGCTCCAACATGTTACTCTTTATTCTTTAGATTTCTAAAGTTTCTAAAGTGAGTTTCTTAAACCTTCTCTGACTCTGAGAGACTCTGCTCTCTTTGTACATCTCCTTTATATCATTTACATTACACTGTAATTTTACAATCATGTTTGTAATTGTATGATTACTATCCATCTCTCCCCACTGGACAGACAGTGAGCTTCATGGGGGCTGGACATCTATTTTTTTAAAAAATTCATCTTTGTGTTCACAGAGCTTAACGTTGTTCACAATGCAAACAAGTAATGTGACACTTGGCACACAGTAAGTGCTCAATATGTGTATGTTGACTGGTTGTGTCAATAAATTAATGAATAAATAATATTTATCGTGCTACCTGATCTCTGCGTCACTCAAGTTTTCAATTGCTGAGTTTGAGTGGTTGATGTGGCTGTAGATAGTACTTCAAAATAAGTCATTTTGGGACCTCTGCATCAGAAAATTGGAAATTTTTGCCTTCATTATTGATTCCTTGAAAAAAAATCCTCACATCTTTTATATGCTATACATACGAGGTTTTAAGTCAGAGAACTTATAAATGCAATGATGTTTTCTCTTAATAAAGTGGGAATCTATAAATGTACGACTTTTGAATTCAGAAGTCAAAGTACTATTGAAATGGTGAAAAATTTTAGACCTCCTATGTATGGATTTGAGTTTGGAGAGATCCAAATGTTATTTGGAGTAAAGTTTGCTGAATGGCATGGCATTCAAAATAAACAATAAAGAAAGTTAAAATGATGTCACTGCACAGTTGAGGTGATTTCTTCCCTGACATTCCTTTTAAATTTTTCTATTTTTATGAAATCATAAAACTTACTACCTCTGCATTTGGCAATTCAACAAAATTATGTAACATTTATTAAGCAGATACCATGTACCGTTTACTAATCCGATGAATCATTATTGGTCGCCTCCTACTTACCAGCTATCAAATTGTATTTTTCTTGTCAGGAATTTGTCTAGGAGAATGACACAATCCCTGATTTCAAGGAACTAACCGTATGAAGAAGAAATTTAAAACAGAGCATGTTTGGTACCAGTACTTTGTTAGAAGTAAGCAGAGGCGGGTAATGAGAACATATATTAAATGTCCCTAACTCAGTTTCTGTTAAGACAAGGGAGAGGAGAATTGAGGGAGGCCTGGCTTCCTGAAAGGAATAACATGTGAGCTGAATTCTGAAACTTTTAATGTAGAAGCTTTCAACTAAATATTTATTATTTATGATGCCAATTTTCTTACTGTATTAAATTAAGTAGCATTGTTATTTTCCCTCCAACTCTTCTAATTCTTTTCTGTCTATCTCACCTACACAGTGGAGCCTTCTTGAGAATGGGAAATATGTTATGTATTTCTTGGTATCTAACAAGTTATTATACATAGGGCTATGTATCATCTACATACACGTTGGTGATTTCTCTCACTAATATTAAGTGGATTGAAACTTTGCAGTGATGGTTCTGGGAGGCAGAAAAAGGCACATGAACCAGATTCCACCACGAGCTATGATTTATTTAATTTGCTTAGCTCAAGTAGTTACCAATCACCCTAATATTTGGAAAGACTCTAAGTGGCTCTCTCTATGTGAGCACTCATAGGTAACATCCTATTGAGAAAAGCTCAGATTGAATTGCAATTTTTATATATTCTTTTCTTTTTTTTGAGTCTTTACTGAAAGTGTTACAATGTTTCTGTTATTGTTCGTATAACTCCTGAATATAATTAAGTCTACTTTCTCTGGTCCTAAAATTTGGGCCTCTGCCTAAGTACAGACTCATAAGATTGTGAGAATTTTTGCAATAATGCTTGATGGATTCTGTCTTCAGAAAGGACGCATGATGAGTGTTTAGTAAATACACTCAGTTGGTGATCAGGTTCATGGGTCTATTTCTCCTCTTTTTAACCTGTCACTTCTTTTACTTTCAAAACAGGTGATGAACATTTAAAAAAAATAAGTGCAAATTGTTTTAATTTGGAAAAGGAGCAATTTTTAACTATTGTCAATTAAAGATGCACTAGATGTCTGGGTTCTTAGGACCATCTTCTGAACCAATAAACGAGTATTTAACTAATCGTGAGGGAGGACAAGATAAACTCCCTCCGAGATCATTACTGGAGAGGGAAGAAAGAGGGAATTTATTAGATATGCTGTTGCATTACTTTCTTGCATTTACTCCCTAAGAAATATTGTTTCATTTGACATTTATTGTTAAGATGTTAAGTTTATTATTTTCGGTTTTGTTCCTGCCCAGAGGCATCTCCCGTTGTTTTCCCTGTTCTCTGTTTCCCCTTCAGATGGATTATTTATTTTCTATTAAGTTGTTCTTCTCCACCTACACAAGTGAGTTTTGAGGAGCTAAACATTATCTGTTCACTTAATCTCTCTTCAGAGTTCACATTGCCAAGACCCTATATTATTTTTAGAAGCACTTCTCTGTACTTTTCCACACATTTTCAACTGGGTGATGCCCAGACTGTTTTAATATCCCAAATACAGTTTTCTAATGCTATGTAAAGTAGCAATATAACCTCTCATTATAGAATATTTCTTTTTGATCATGTTGGGTTAGCATTGACCTTTTCTTTTTCTTTAAGAATGCTGTGTAACTTCGGAGCACTTACGGCGAGTGCTCATTTAAAATGAAGAAATACACACGTTAAAAAGGAAACACACACAGTTTTTATTTATTGTAGAGTCACTTATCTGGCGATTTTAACCATTTGAAGTTTCGATACATGCTGGAGACATCCTTTGAGTTGTAGCAGTTGCTTATGACATATCCCCAGAAAAATCTGTGTGCTGGGGGGCTTGGTGGCTATGCTCCTTACTAAACCCTCAGGAATTTACTTAGGGCCTCTTTACCCCTAATTATGAATAAGCTGGGTTTTCTGATTTCTTAGCCTTCAACAGATTGGGAAGAGCAAAGTAGAAACAAGTAAGGGAACAAAGAGCAGATGTGTTTTGAAATGGAGATGATATAAATAATGAACACATTGGAAAATTTACCCCACTTTATGACTGTTCCGATTATGAAAGACAAAAGCATTTTGTTGACATTTTTGCATACATTTTGCCAATTGTCTAAATGGTTTTTGAGTAAGAAAGTATGTTTTTAGTTTAGATTCTGGGGTTCCTTTTTGAAAAATAGGGATAATGGGAAGACAGAAATGTGAGTTATATATCTAATTCTTTTTATTAGGTAGAATACTTTATAGTCTGAAACTATGACATATTATATCTCAAAGACTTTGCAGAGTCAATTATTAATTATACATAAAATACACTGCATATTTATCAGCCTATTATCTTTCTTAATTCAGTTCTAGAATTGTATAAAACAAGTGTTCTTAACCAATTCCCCCATTGAGTATTTGGGAGAGTGTTGGCATTTGAACTGTTGACTTATGGGAATTATGTTTATTTGTTTTAAAACAAATGTAATATAGATAATGTAAACATTAAAAGAGTCATTTCATTTCGTGTCTAATATGATAATGAAAAATGAGAACATTTTATTTCAATCCTTTGAATAACTATTGTCCATTTTTTAAGAAGTTTTCACATAAGGAAGAATATTCTAAGACTGGATTTTGAGGTGCTACATTGACACTTGGAAATCATGGGTGCTGGAAATGTGAGGGTCAGAAGGACATGCACCAAGGCACTGGTGATGAAGAATATAATCTGAGGACCACTAGTTGCTTCTCTCTTCTCTACTTTGATGTATGAAAGACTCTGCCAACCAGCATTATGCCAAAGACTATTCATGATGCAAAGCTTCCTTGTAGACAGGCTTTTAAATGTTTTCATTAATACCAAATTACGATAATAAATGACATATGCTTGCACCTTTTGGATTTTTGCTAGTGACAGCACACTGCAGCCTAACTCTTGCCATGCTGGATCTTCCAAGGGCATCTCACATCACCCTTTGCGATGCCACCCATGCCTGCTTCTCCAGGGCCCCAGGATGCCCTGTCAAGCATTTCACTGATGCTTTAACAGCTGAATAAGTTACTAAGATTGTGGCTGGTTTAGTGAGGTTGGTCTGCGTTGGAGCATGTGAAAGGAATCTCAGCTAACACAGATGTGGAACTCAAATGTAAATCTTTCAAAATATAAATATTCTTGTATTTGTTACAATTATTAGTTCTCTTTTGAGCCCAGTGGTAGTGGTTGTTCCTTTAGCGATTTAGCAAAGAGAAAACCAAATAGATTAAGAGGTTGATCCTCTACATCCCAACCCTCCCCTCCCCTCCCCTCCCCTCTCCTCCCCTCCCCTCCCCTCTCCTCTCCTCCCCTCCACTCCCCTCTCTTCTCCTCTCTTCTTTTAAAGTAACCCTGGCAGTAAGGTGCTATTTTTATTTCACATGGATGTTCCTCACCTTACGCTCCTCCCCACCAAAGAAACCCTCAATTAGTCCAGGTAGTTCTTCAGTGTAATGGCGAAAGGTAGAATGGAAGAAAATTTCCTCTCTCTACTAGTTTCTTTCAAAACTAAATTCAAGAAACAACGTAGTCACAGCAGCGGTTTAAAATGTGGGTACTCTGTGGTACACTGTGTTTTTTGATTTGCCAAGTTGTGAACCATCACAAGTTGATAAACTAACCAGTCATCCTATACACCTGGGCAACATTCTGCTTTCCTGGATGCTGCCCTGGACTCAATTTGGCAGAGGACAAGAAAAGCATGGGATTGGTGTTAGCTCTGGGTAATGTGTGAACGCTGCCAGTGTGTGTTGAGAAATCTGAGTATATTTCCTGGAGACACCCCGAACTTAAAAGTTTTCATGTTCCCCCATACACCACTGAGTTGAGTTCAAAGAAGTTGTCAATGTCTGTTTGATAACAGAAGTGTGGTCTTGTTGGGCATGGCTGCATTTTAATCACTTCACGGATATTAAGGGCTTTAGTTCCAGTTTATTCCTGCCTGTCTATTCCTTCCAAAATTCCCCTTAATCCGGCTCCCGATAGGAGGGACTCGCCTCTAGGGACAAGCAGAAGCAAAAGATAACAGGAAGGCCTACCCTATGCCAGGTGTCTTGAAACATGAAAGGTCAGACCCCACATTTCTCTAAAAATAAATCTCTTTTCACAGGGTTAGTAAAACTGCTATCATTAAAGAGAATCTCCACTTTCAGTTTCTTCCTCTCTTTCGCTGTAGAAAAATATGCCAATATATTCTAAACTGTGGCTGATTAACTGTTAGCAGAGTTTAGTTCAAACCTCCCAAGCCCATTTTTAACCCCTTTAGAGGGGTGACTGATAAGGTGTCTAGTGTGGCAATAAACACAAAGCCAGCACAGGCCGTTTGGAGTGTGGGTCTATATTAGTATCATTATCAGTATTATTTTTCCTCCCTTTCTTCTTTTTGCATAAATTGAAATGCCTTCAAAACTTCTACAGCATGTTATTAAAGGATCTGTATACAAAAAAATTGCAAATGATTTTCTTCTGGAGGAAAAGGCTGCTGAGGAGTCTTTGAAGCCAATGCTTTTGTTGTGAATCTGAGAGCCATTGTTACCTAACAGATTCATTCCCTAGGCAGAATTGCTGTGGAATCGTGCGCGTAAAACACTGTGAGTGTCAGCCCAGGGTACCTGAGGAAGAGGCAAGACCATCAATGTCCTTCAAAAGGAAAATATATGGGTCTCAGCATCCATGCTTTCCTACATCACTGCAGTGGTAAAGCAAATTGCACGCTCTTTAACCTTTCTGTCTGCCCACTGTCAGGGAGAGACTGGAACAAGTGCCAAGTCTGTATTGTCCTCCTGCTGAAATGTCTATCTTATCCGACTGACAAGACCATTTTAAAGGACCGCTGGGAAATAATATCATGTGTTCTTCTCTTCTACATGACATATGTACACATGCAGCTCCATCTCTATACATACATACATATACGTGTGTGTGTATAACTTACTATCTATCATCTGTCTGTCTATCATCTTTGTTTCTTTTTGATCTCTAGGGAGATATTGACTAAAAGCAGTTTGAGAAAGACCTCCCTTTGGTGTCAAAGACCTCCTTTTCCTTCTAGGTAACCAGAGACAAATCAGTTTTAGTCTCTGTTAGACTAGATCCAAGAAGGATTTGAAAAAGCCTCTTAAGAACTGTAAAGTTGTTTCTTTTTTTTTTTCTGTTGTGTTCCCCATACTTAAAATAGACGCTCAGACAGTTAGTTGTATGATGGACAACTCTTGCTGTTAGTACATGTTAGCAAGGCTGTGAACTCTCTGGGCTGCTATGTGTTTATTTTGATGCTTTTAATGTGTTGCGTTAATTTGCATAACAATAAGAAATAAGAACCAAAACAGAGGAATTGCAGATTTCAAAAATCGGAGGAAATAGTTGGGGAGCATTACGTCCCTAGAGATTGGACCCAACCAAGATTTGCTTTCTATTATTTGCCTTTCAGGACTGTGTCTGACTCTTTTAATTGACAAAGACTGCATTGACATAAAGCTTTTCCAAAGGTTAATTATTTTACAAAGAAAGAAATCGGTACAGTATTGCTTGTTACCCTTTATTTTCATCTTAAAATTATTTCCCTTAATTAACCAACTGTGTAGTTTCAGGGATGCTTTTCATTGCTGATTTACCTTATCGGTTAAAATATTTTTCAAATCTGTATCTTATCTGGTTAATCTTATTTATTCTGAAGAGAATAGATTAAATCCACTTAACTGTCCACTTCATTAAATTTTTGTTATAATTTATGTTTCTGTAATAGAATAAGTACAGGAGGAAATTGAATTGCTTAAAAAATACAGAAGAGTCTGTGGCTTCCAGAGTCTCCTATGTAAAGTCTGAAATCATTTCATGCTGTAAGTGGGTGGAGTGGTATTATAAAACTTTCTTTATGAAAGCAAATTCCAAAATAACATTTACTTCTTTTCAGTTTTTTAAAATGAAAATCACTGGATTCTCTGGATAGGGATTTTGATTTCCCTCCAACTTTATAGAACAAGTTCCATAATCATTCAAAAGTTTTAAGCAGAAAACTTGTTGCAAAATGTTGAGGTCAATTCCAATAGTGCAAGGATTCGAATGTTTTATTTCCCAATATTTGTTTCCTGGGCAGAAATAAAATAAACTTTGTATTGGTTATCAATACAATAAATCAATGTGTGCAACTAATTTAGACCATTCAAGCATAAAAACAATACTCCATTTTATTCTGTAATTATTCAAAAGATTTAGCTCTTCATTCTGTTTCATTTTTCATAGCAACCCTACTTAGAAGGATATATGTAGAAGGTGCCTAGATTCAGGGAGATATGAAACATTGCCACGAGGAAGGAATTACTGGAACAATTGCAGTACTGTAACCTGTTGTGTTTAGTCTGGAAACTAAATCAATGGAAACTTGAACTAATTTGCACTGCCCAGGAACTGTATGAATAGGACTATCAGGTGTCATTGGTCGGGAGTGGTAAATTTGAACATTAAAAATGATACAGTTATAGGTGGGTTTCTCAGTATCCACATATTTGCTAAGCTGTATGAGCCACACACCATATTGTTAGTTAATGAGCATTTATTAGATACCTACTGTGTATGAAGCAGTAATCTCGGAACTGTGCATGATGATGTGGGGAGTGTAAAGGACATATAAGACAGATTGTGAGGTACTGAAGGAAAATAACCACATTTAGGGCTTACCAAAATGTTTCAAAAAGATATTCTTTTAGTAACAAAGAGAACTAAGTCAAACGCATGCATTAAAACGCAAATCTATTGGTATGGTGTAGTAGTGGGTATAATTGTTCTGTTAACTTTTTAAACCAAGAGACTGATTTCTGACTTTAAAAATAGAGCTGTATGTTTTCAGATACCCACATAGCCTAAGCACTGAAGACTGAATTCTGTGTTCAGCTATTTGGCTGTTGTTAGCACTGATGCATGAAGCAGAGAGAAAACAGCTTGATTTCCATAAGTTAGGCAAACTCTGGAGAGCTGGGAGTGGCAGGGAGGCAATTGGCTTGCAAAATAAACTGACCAAACCGGAAGCCAAAATTAAATAGAGTGTATAAGGGCACCCCAGGGATCGCCTTAACAATGTACTAGTTATGAACTAACTATTGTCCTTATTACCACTGCTAATGAAGAAACCATAGGAGAAGGCAAGCAATGCCTCTTTCTGATTACTGTGGGCTTCTGATTTAACTAGCTAAAGCACTCAATGATCCTTTAAAAAATGAATTTACTCAAATGTTTTTCTGCTATTAGTGAGGAAACCATTAGACATGGTTTAGCTTCAGAACGTAGGAAGACGGTTTGGTTAATGATGGCTGAAACTGCTGGATAAAACAACATTCTCAGACATTCATAGATTTTTTTTTAGCATGTTTTGTGACTTGATGATGATTTTAGTTTCTAATATGTTTCTAAAAAACGATCCAGGGAAGTTATTAAATGCCAATTCTCATGTAGAAATATTAGTCCACTGTCTTGGTTAAGTCTTTTTAACTATTTCTGGTGCTGGAAGCTTGGGAAAAAATATTTTCCCAATAGTGGCTTTTAGAACAATGGAAGTCAATTAATATGCAAAATGATACCACTATAGAAGAAGAATACACCATTATTAACTCTGCTAAAGATTTGGCTTTGGGGGCAAATAAAAACTAATGGTTAGAATATCTCTGAAAATGATTCTTTACCCAGCCCCCCTCAGATTTGAAGAAGCAAAAGGTACTTCCTTATTTGATTCAATTCTTATGTATAATGATTCATTCATCCATTTATTCATCCAATTCTCAACAAATATTTATGTTGCTATCACATGCCAAACCAGTTGATTAAAAATATAAGTTCATAAATAACAAGAATAACAATAATAGGTAACATTTCTTAAGCTAGGAACCATGGATTCCAGAGTACCAATTAAAGGCAACAGAGTGTCCCTACACCCTGAGCTGGAATCCACACTCTGCTGCCTACTAAATGTCTGACCCTAGGCAAGTTCTTTATTCCTCAGTGTTCTTATCTGTAGAATGGAAATACAATAAGAGCACCCATTCCATATGTTTACTGTGGAAATTAAAAAAAAGCAATATCTGAAAAAGCATTTTGAACAGTGCAAGTCTCATGGTAAGTGACCAATAAGTATTAACAATTATTACTTATGGTTTCAATTATTTCATTTAATCTTTATATGCATGAGTATACCAATGAAACACTTAGAATGAAACAGCTAAGTGTGGGGAACTGGAATTGGCCACTCCAAGATATGTCTCTTTGGCATGAGGATTATTTTGGGCTGGTTACTTTTAAAAACTGCAGACAGGAAAGAAACTCTGAAAAGTAGAATTTACTTACCCTTCGTTAAGAGACATTTATATTTGTAAGGGAAATCTTCATCTGTAAAGGTGTCTCCCTCTCTGTACCAGGAAGAAGGGGGGTTGACCTTATCTCTAGAAATTCTTATATAAATGTGGAAGGCAAGGACTCAAGTCTGCATAATAACCTGACTCTTGTTTACTGTACTTGTCTGGTAGTCTCCCATAACTGACTTCCCCCACCCCCAACATCCTCCTTTGTCTTTAGCTGAGGGTGGTATTTAAGGGGAGAGCTTCCACCATTTGGCCAGTTGCTCAGTTTGCCTGAGTCTCTCCCATGTATGCATGTTATAAAGCTTTGTTTAATTTTCTACTGTTATTCTGTCTCATGTGAATTTAATTCATTTTCCTTCCAGAAGGACCCAGAGCAGGTAGAGGAAATATCTTCCCCCCTACGCAAGCAATATGAAATGAGCTAGATTATAATTGCTTCTTTGGGAATTAAAGTACTGAGTTTCCATAATATGATGTCTTTTTGTTTTAATTTGTGAAATATATTTGTAAGTCCTTATGCTCTATTACAAATGATATCAGATATGCAATAATAGATATTCAATAATAACCATAAAGTCTTAATAGGCTTGTGTGGATTATTTATGAATATAATATGATTGTCCATATTTACAGATGAAAAACTGAGGCACAAAGAGATTAAGTAACTTGTCCAATATCAAACAACTAATAAGCAAAGGTGCCAGAATTGAAACCCAGGCAGTGTGACTCTCATCCATGTTGCTATGCTATCTCCCAGCAGGGCCACATAGCTTTTCCCCCAATTTAAAGATCACTCAAAAACTCACATATGAAGTCAGGTTTTGCGAGCAGTTTACTCAAGTTAACCTAGTCCCCAAAGCAGATAACAGCTCCAATCTTCTATGTAAAGCAGCTGTCTCTTTGTATCTGGAATAATTAATTAAAATAGGTCATTCTGATCTATAAAGCAGTAGAAGATCTGAATTCTGATTGCTTTAGAGATTAATTCTCTAGACTTACTGTCATGATCATCAAAGTGCTTATGCTAATATTTCCCAGATTTGAACTTTGGGAAATCAAATGTACCCTCCTTTATTTTCACATTGTAAATTTCAGGCAACCTTCTTGATAAAATGGAATTTAGGTCAAATCTCTCGTATTCAAGCAGTTTCTTTGTATATGGAATAAGGAAGTAACTTAAGAAGGAAAGAGAAAGACCTCAATTTATCTTAATCTTGTGTTGTATGATGCTGTGTTATGCTAGATGAAAAATGCATACATATACATAACAAATGACAATTGCTCCTTGACTAGAATCTAAATTCAGAGTGTTATTGCAAACTGTGAATGTAGCTAAGAGTTCCATTTTTTCCCCCAAAATAGTGAAACTAGTACATATTTTCTCTTTTTTTCTTTTCTATTCTTTCCTTGTTTCCCTCCAACTCTTTTCTTTTCTCTCAGTAAGAGATGCTCAACCAGAGATTATGCTTGTTTTAGATAAAATAAATGCTGTTCCTTTTTTAATAGTTGTCCCCATCAGAATCAAACGAAAGTTAAGCAGGAAAAAGCCCTGGTTTGTTCTCACTTGGATGCTGTGCCCAGACTCAACATTTGATTTGACTGAATGAGGAACGATGTAATCTGCTGAAGAATAATATTAACATAAAAGCATAATAGAACTTGTCACCAAATGCATGGCAAACATTATAGCATGTAGTCTAGAGCTTTAATTAACTTATTTGTTAAATGCCAATTCTTCGAATAGACACTATCAACAAAGAAAAGACTTTCCCTAACACAGATAATGCAGATAGCTTGCCTTCCTTTAAGAGATTTTGACAGTTGTACTATTGAGCGCTGTAATTCTGCTGGGAACCAACTCCCATCCTTCTGCCACCCAGGCTTTCAAAATCGGAATGGAGGAGAAAGTCAGTAGCTTTTACTGCTCTACAATTTATTCCAAGGCAGGAGCTGTAAATGGATGTATATTCAGACTTGGAAATTTGCATACTGAATGCCTCCTCTCGGTTTTCATATGCCTACCTCTGTCCCTGTCATTTAATTCGCGTTTATTCACCAATCAAGTTTGTTTCCTGGATGCCTCACTTGCATGAATGGGTAGCAGAGTAATTGCAGCTAAGTAAAGTGGTTTTATGAATGAAAGCACAATTTACAGTGATGTGTGTGGGTATCACCTCCCCTTCTCTTGTTTAATATTCAGACTTGTCACCTTGCGTGCAAGCTGTTGGAAAAGGCTCCAGAAGCCACAGTTATACCTCCTACAAATCACACCAGATTGTACTGCTTTGGAGGACTTTCTTGGGGCTGAGCAAAAAAGAGTCTTAAAAAGAAGTCTGAGATACAAAAGCTTGATTCATTATTGCATATAAAGAACAAAGAGTCTGAGAACAGATAGGTAAAACGAAGGGAGAAGGTTAAGGAGAAAAAAGTTACATGCTATTTTTGGAGAAGATTTAATTTTATTTCAAGTATTTGCTACAGGGTTCTCTCTTTAGAAACCCCATGGTTCAGCTCTTGGGCACACAGGAGAAAATTTAGTAAGGACATCTTTATTGACCTTGGCAACAGTACTAAAGCTTGAGATTTTTCAAGTGCTATCAGGTATGCATTTTTGAAAATGTTGCAGAATATATTTGTAATCAATTTAAATTGATCAATTAGGAATTGATGATGATGACACAGACATTTGCAAGTTTTTCCTGATTTAGCTCACTCTCTCATTCCCTTAAGCCAGTTTTCAACTAGGGATGATTTTGCCCCAAGGGCACATTTGGCAATGCCTGGAGACATTTTTTTTTTTTTTTTTTTTAAAGATTTTATTTTTTTCCTTTTTCTCCCCAAAGCCCCCCAGTACATAGTTGTGTATTCTTCGGTGTGGGTTCTTCTAGTTGTGGCATGTGGGACGCTGCCTCAGCGTGGTCTGATGAGCAGTGCCATGTCCGCGCCCAGGACTCGAACCAACGAAACACTGGGCCGCCTGCAGCGGAGCGCGCGAACTTAACCACTCGGCCACGGGGCCAGCCCCCCTGGAGACATTTTTAGTTGTCACAACTGGGCAGGGTATGGCATGGATGCTGCTAAAGATTCTACAATGTTTAGGACAGCCTCCTGCAACAAAGAAAATTATCTGGTCCGAAATGTCAATAATGCCAAGGCTGAAAAACCCTGCCCTATGCCCTATTTGCCAACCTGCTTCCCTCGTTTCACCATTGCTCTTTCCTGAAGAAGAGGATCTTGCCACTTGGCTTCTATTTCACAGAAAAAATAAAAGGCTATAAACCATAACCTTCCTCAACCCCGGCCATCCATGCACAAACTTGCTTGCACTTAAAGTCTTTCCACTTAAAGCCCTTACCTTCATTCCTCTAGCCCGGGAAAATAGCAGCCCCTTTTGCTTTCCAAGACTAACCCATTCATTTGCGTTCTAGGTTTCATCCCCGCCCATCTCTTCCCAAGCATTTCTTCATCCCTCATCACTTAATCCTTCTCTTTTATCCAAAACCTTTCATTCTTCATCAGTTCAAGACTCATCAATTAAATACAAACTCTTGCTTTGACTTTAGCTTTGCTCTTTCCTTCATACAGAAGTTTTCCAAGAGTACTTTACGGTTGTTATCTCTGCTTCCTCCAACCTGTATTTCATTAGCCCATTGCATTCTTTTCAGCAACTGCTCCTACTTCAGCTGTTTATATTAGTTAGTCGTTGCTGTGTTACCTGCCACCCCAGAATTCAGTGGCTTATAATAATAAGCATTTTTTACTGTTCACAAATTTATGGGATATCTGGATGATTTTTCTAATCTCACCTGGCCTCATAGTGTATCTGCAGTAAGTTGTATGTCTGGTTCACAAGATTCCAAGAGAATGAGTGGAAGTGGAGACCTTCTAGGCTGAGAGTTGGAACTGACACAGTGCTGCTTCCAGCACACGTCACAAGGCCAGCCAAATTCAGGAGGCAAGAAAATAGACTCCATTTCTTGATGGGAGGAGGTGAAAGTCATGTTGTAAAGAGTACTGATACAGTAAGGGGCAGAAGATCAGAGCCATTTTTAAGCAATCTCCCAATTGTATGAAAATTATCAATGATCTAATATTCAAAATCAACTCTAATTTTACTCTTCATCTCCCTTGATTTTGTGGCAGACTTTGACAGTGACCTTCTTCCTCGAAACTTCAACCTCCTGTCTACCATAACAACACTGTCTTTAATTCTCCTTCTGATTCTCTGATCACTCTTGATAATCCTTGATTATCTCTGCCCTAACTAATACAGACTGTTGGTGCCAGGGTTTCTGTCCTTGGCGCTCTTTTTAGTCTACAAACACTTATTTGGCAATCTTACCCGAGCTGTGTTTTTATCTCTCACCTATGTTTGTCATTGAAATCTAAACATTTCTAGCATAGCACATTTCATTAGTTGTAGACTTATATCTCCATTTATATATTAGAAATCTTTACCTGGAGACTGAATTTATTATCACTCTTCTAATACCTGGCTCTCCTCAAAATACCTAGTTACCTAGCCAGTTATTTTTGACTCCTCCTATTCTCTCATCACCTCCAACCCTTTAATCACTATATTCCAATTCAGTGGTTCATTCAATTCTGTTGATTTATTTCAACAACTCAATTAAACAAATATTTATCCAGTGCTTACTATGTGCCAGGCTTCAGAGGGCTTAGATTATATACTACGCACTATGCTATTTGACAGTAAACAATATGGAAAGATTTAAATTTGGGAAAGGGAAAGATAGAGAGTGCCAGTGGGTGTTGAAATTTTACTTATGGTGATTAGGAGGACGCACTGAGGAGGTGATACATTATGAAAGTCCTGAAGGAGGTGAAAGAGTACAGCTGTCTCACAAGAGCATTCTAGGCCAACAGAAAAGCCAGGGGTAGGCCCTGCTGTGGGAGGTTGTGTGGATGATCAAGGAACAGCAAGGAGGTCAGTGTGACTCAAATATGAGGAAAAGCAGCACTTAGAATCTAATTAATATTTTTGTAAAAGTAAATTTTATTATTATATATTTGTATATTTTCTATCAATGTTTAGAGTCTTTTCGCCCTCTCCATCAATAAGACAGGAATTTAGCATGGTCTTTTGTCCCTTATTTTCTGCCCCAAATCTTCCTCTACCTCCCAAATTGATAGCTTTGTGATTTCAGCTCCAAATTATTATTATTTTTAAATTACTGGTATTTATATTTAACCGTTTTGCTACAAAAATCCTTTAGTCATTCTTTTTGGGGATTTTTGTTGAACAAATTTTTCTGAATGGTAATTTGGCTGGACATGGAATTCCATATTTAGAACACTGACAATATCAATTCAGTGTTACCTTATGGATGAGGGATCTAATCAAGGTTATCAGATTTAGAAATTAAATATATAGGACACCCAGTTAAATGTGAATTTCAGATAAACAACAAATACTTTTTAAAGTGTAAGCATGTTCCATGCAATATGGGACACACTTATGCTGAAAAACTATCCATTATTTATCTGAAATTTAAAGATTAACTGAGCATCCTGCATTTTATTTGGAATCCCTAAATCTAATGTAATCTGATGATTCTTTTTCTGTTTCTCTAGAAGATTTTAAGAAATGTGCATTATTCTCAGGATTCTAAAATGTTACCACAATGTGTCTGGTTGTGGATCCCATTCTCTTTAGGACTCAGTAGGCCCTTTTAAAATTATGTCTTCATTTCTGGGATTTTTCTTTTTAACTCTTGCTCTGGTAATTTCTTCCCTGTAGTTTTTCCCATTTATTTCTAGAACTCCTGTTAGACAGATGTTGAACATTCTAAATATAGCTTCCATGACACATAATTGTCTTTTCATACATTCCATCTCTATTTCTGTTTCTGCAATGATTTCTGGAAGAATTTATTGGCTTAATATCTTTCTGCATTGATTCACTCTTGAGCTATGTGTGTTCTGCTATTTGCCTGATCATTCGAAGCTTGCTTTCTGGGAATGGGGCTTCCCTCTGCCTCTGGAGGTAATGGCCCTCCTATAATAGCCTCTTTGATCTTAGCACCTCTACTCCTTCATTAGCTTGTTTTCAGCTGCTTAGTAGCTCACTGTACAAACTGATTGCAGAGTGGAAAGGGGTGACATGCCTCCAGACAAACTCTAACTCTTTTTGTTAAACCCATTGACTTTGGGCTTAGCGGTCCCAGCACTACCCTACTGTATGGACTGATGTGTGTCCCCCCAAATTCAGATGTGGAGATCCTAACCCTTAAATAGAGTTAGAATATGACTTTTTGGAGATAGAACCTTTCAGAGTGGCAATTAAGGTTGAATGAGGTCATAAGTGTGGGCCCTAATCCTATATGGCTGGTGACTTTCAAAGAAGAGGGGGAGACACCAGGGACATGCACAGAGAGAAAAGGCCATGCGAGGACACAGTGAGAAAGCAGCATCTGCAAGCCAAGGAGAGAGGTCTCAGGAGACCCAAACCTGCCGACACCCTCATCTTGGTTTCAAAACAGCCTTCAGAACTGTCAGAAGATAAATTTCTGTTGTATAAGCCACTCAGGCTCTGGTATTATGTTATGGCAGTCCTAGCAAACTAACGTACCTACCTTCAAAAAATGGTCTCTTGATGTTTTCCCTTCTATTTCAGTTCTTACATTTCTGGTTCACTTGTGCTGCTTTTTTTTTTTTCCCCAGTTTTTGTTTTGTCTTACGGATTTATTTAGTGAAAATAATATTTTTGGTAATTTTATGGGATTTTAGGCAAGAAGGGGACATGCAGAAATGCTTAGTCCACTAACTCTGTATAAACTTCCAGAGTTATCTTTCAATGATGAAATGATGTCAAATAGGCTCTGACAAAACCCTTTGATAAAATCCATCATGTTGCCAACAAAAGAGGTCCACTCTCTTCTGCTTGCATTCTTCCATGACTGCACCCGTTTTCTCTGTCCCTCTTGATAATCTTTCTCTTTTCCCAGTATACTACTTGCAACCCAGGCTCCAAGCAGGTCAAGCTCTTTGAAGTTCCATTTTGCAAGCCACAATGTTTCATTTAAGTGACGTGTCTCTCCCCACTTTTCCCTTCTTGTTGAAGCCTTACTCATCATTCAAGGTGCTGACAAACTATGTCCTGTTCTGTGAAGGCTTTTCTCTTGCCATCTTCTCATTAAGATGCTAAGACCCATCTTTGGTACCACCAATGTGAATTTCTCAATATCTTTGCCAAGATTTACAACAAGGTATTAAATTATTTCTCTATGTTTGTTTGTACCATTAAGGGGTGAATTATTTGTGGATGGAGGCTAATTACTTTCGCACCCTCATTGACTGAGACATGACTAATACTCAGAAGAATAATTCCTTAGTAAATGGATTAAAAATGAGTAATTGACAATAGGAAAAAAAGACCATGAACCTTGAAGCATTTTTTAATTTTAAAACTATTTTAAAGACCATGAGCCAATATCTTATTATTTCTTTTAAACTTAGCATTTTCATTTGATTCCATTTCATTGCCATTGATTACTATAGAGTCTTTCAAATAAAAATCGTCAGGGAGAAAATTTAAGTCACTAAACCCCTTTTGTATATATTAAAAACATAAGCAAAAAATTACTTACAACTTAATTAAAATGTAGGTCAATGTTTCTTGTACCTAATTTATAATACTGTGGGTAATTGCCTTGGGACATCCAGCAGGAAAGCAAAGGAGTGCCATTTACCACTAGTTCAGCCCTGTCTAGTCCAGAACACTTATCCTGAAAAGGGCACATATTCAAAGAGGAGAAACAATTATCTGCACGTGAAACAGGTAATGAAGTTTTCTATGTGCTATAATTTTAATTTAAAGAGCATGTTTGAAAGGCTAAGAGACCCAGACAGGCAGATATTTCCTTCTTCACAGTTATAAAACCTGTCACATCTTAGAAATACTCCCCCATTGAGTGGCAATCACAATTTTTATTCTAAAGGTTCCACATGCGTGGCATATTATGTAATGGACAGCACTTCAGAATAATCTAATGAAAAGAGAACTCTTTTTCATGCTAATAAACTTCAGATTCTGCTTGTTTCAAGAAAATGAATTCAGGCTTTGAACTGCTGAGGTCCACATAAATTCAGGTTATCCATACAGCCATGCGGAAAATCTCCAAGATGAGTTCTTTATTAATAGCAAGAGTGAGTGACTCAGTCAGCTCGTTTAATGATCTGGCCCATAATTTGAATCCATTGAAAGTTGCCTGTTAGCACCTCTGGGAGCTGGGATCAAGCGTGACCTTGACTTGTGATAGCCTGAATTAAATCCTTATATGATAGTTGCCACACCAGCTTTGTTTTTATCATTTGGCATGCAAGCAGACTCCTTGAACAGCCTTATAATTATTACAAACATGAAAATTGTAAGGAAGTGGGAGGAGGGTTATGTTAACATGTAAAATTTATTCTGATAGAAAAGAATGGGCGATTCCTTTCCTCTATGAAATTGCTAGTAGGGGCCTGCTAAAAGTGATAAAGTCCATCCAGGCAGTTTTTTTAGGCCTCTGCAGGACATTTTCTATGCATGTCTATTCATTAGAATTTCCTATTTTTTAATACATCTATGATATGGTTCTAAAAGAAAAAAGTAATCTTTCCATCTATGAGTGACCTGGGTCTTAATCTCTCTTGACAACTTGAACCTGTAAAAGCTTTAAGGTTTAAAATCCTCACCATATCTTGGTAATAACATTCTATAATTTGGATCTGTCTGAGCTTTTAAATATGATAGCTTCATTTCAAGACTTACGTATCTTAAGCATCCTATTGTATTTAATAGAAAATTAATTTACAGTTTTCATATGATTTTTAAGTGGTATGATATTTCTGCCTCTTTTTTCCCTGCCTCCACCTCACCATTTTGCTATAGGGAGATGGTGTAATAAATTCCCTGAAAAAATAAAGCTTCTTTATAGGAAATTAGTGACATCAAGGACACTAGTTTTATAATGGAAAGCTTATGAATTTCCTCGGGCTGCTTCAACAAAGTGCCATAAACTGGGAGCTTGGAATAACAGATACTTATTATCCAGTAGTTCTGGAGACCAGAAGTCTGAAGTCAAGGTGACAGCAGAGCGGTGCTCCCTCTGAACCCTGTAGGAGAATCCTTCTTGGCCTCTTCCTAGCTCCTGGTAATTTGCTAGCACTCTGTTGGCATCCCTTGGCTTGTCAATGCATCACTCCAATCCTCTGTCTTCACATGGCCTTCTCTCTATGTCCCTTCACATAGTCTTCTCTCTGTGCATGTCTGCTTCTGTACCCAAATTTCTCCTTTTTATAAGGCCACCCCTCGTATGGGATTTTAGCTCACCCCAGTGACCTCATTTTAACTTGATTACCTCTGTAAAGACCCTATTCCCTCCCAAATACGGTAACATTCTGAGGCAATGGGGGTGAGGAATTCAACACATCCTTTTTAAGGGACACAATTTAATCCATAAAAGAAAAGTAATTTGAACTGCCATATTAACATGCGTGTTTTTCTTTTGAGTTTTGCATTTAATATTTCTATTTGCCATTTGAACTATTTTAGACGTATTTCTAAAGATGAGATATGAATTTTTTCTTTGATAATGGCTTAGAGATAATGGCTTGGAGACAATGATAACAGATAGTATTATAGTACGGTGTAGATACGAAATGATTTTACACGAAAGTGCCCCATACCGTGAATCTAGCAAGAGTGTCAGAAAAAAAATGTTAAGAATGACAGCTTTAGACAACCATGAAAGTTGGAAATAGTTAATATTATAAACAGATTGTTACAATTAGCTGTGGCATATACTAGTGCTTTTATTCTTTGACTTTTCATGGTTATTTTTATTTTATTTATTTTAGATTGGCACCTGAGCTAACATCTGTTGCCAATCTTCTTGTTTTTCTTCTCCCCAAAGCCCCCCAGGACGTAGTTGTATATTCTAGTTGTGAGTGCCTCCGGTTGTGCTATGTGGGACGCCGCCTCAGCATGGCCTGATGAGCCGTGCCATGTCTGCACCCAGGATCCAAACAGGTGAAATCCTGGGCAGCCCAAGCAGACTGCACGAATTTAACCACTTGGCCATGGGGCCAGCCCTTCATCATTTTTTTTTTTTGATATTGCTTTTACAGCAGAAGTGATTTGATCTTATTGAAGTGCTTTCAGTTTCTTGTATTAATAGCTACAAAACATTGGAAATAGCATAAACTGGGGGAAACATACAATGCAGACTGATTTAACTTTTTGGACATTTCTTACTTTTAGGAATCTTCAGTCTTTTAAATTGAAATTTCCAACCCAATGGGGGCACAGGGAAGCACTTTTAACCTTTAAAATCCTCCATAGCTTATGGGTCCAGGACTTTAAATAGTTTGCATAGTTTTTTTCAGGTCTGAATTAATAAACAGTAAAGTGAATTACTTGGAAGTAGCATAAGTAGGCTGACAAATCCAGACCTTCCATGACCTTCCCACCAATTCTCAGTCAGATAGAGTTCAATACGGCAATTATTTTAAGACTAGGAAGGGAAAAATTGAGTTTATGGGGCCAAGTAAAAATCAAATAAGAATAATTCTCTTATTTATGAGGTTGCTGCCAAGGGCAAATCACAGAGGGAAGTCCCTTTGAGGACAGCTCGCAGAGATCCCATGAAAGTCTGGGAGGGGTGAGGCTCATTGTGATCAGATGAACAGAAATGTTGGTCCGATACCAGTTGTTCTTTTTTAATGCACTAGCCTATAAAGATTAGAACCAAAACTTTTCCTAGGTTAACACTAGACTCTATGGAATACGATGTTACTTAATTTTGGACTCTGTGACTAAACCTGCTGAAATATTTGGTCAATTTAATTTACTGTTTTTCATTAAGACGGTCTCATATGCAGCGTGACAGTTGTTAGGTCCCATAAATATTGATTTTTGGAGATACAAGATCGTTCAATCATATCTAACCGTTCTGTGGTTATATGGACAGAACAGTAGTAAACTGGAAATGAATTTTCACACTTGAATATTCAGTGTGCTTTATGAAACAAATATCCAATGTATCTATTCATTCCATTTTTGAAACATGATAACTAAGAAGACCTGGTTTCCAGATCAATTCTACCTTGGGATCGCTATGGGATTGTTGTGCACATAAATCTCTTACAAAATATGTGTATCAAGACATTGCTGCCCCCTCCTTTTTTTTCAATACACATACAGCCTGTTATGCCTCTACTGTGGCTTTCAATAGACGATGGAATGGAAGGTAGGAATAGTTTCTCATTTATTACATTGCCAGTTTAATAATTAGTTCATGACTCTGTGCTTGTGGTCAATTGCAGCATTTCTAATCTATCCCAGGGCCAGTCAATTTCAAATAATATTTCCAAATTGAAATCCATTAATCTCTTTGGTCTGACTTCACTAAAATGTATTTATGGAACAGGTTAATTGGAGCCACCACATCTGTGACTGTAAGCCAGTCATTTTGAATGATATAGGTAGCATTAGCTCATGCTAGAGCATAGCAGGCTCATTTTCCAGAGCCAATGCCATACTCACATTCTGGACTTGTGCTATGACTGAAGGGGTCCTTTCAGAATAGAATTAATCACACTTCACCACTATTTACAGAGAAGAACAAAGAAGAAACAGAATATAGAAGATGAGCACCATCCAAACCAATGTAAAGTGCTCAACTCCTGTGTGTGTTGAAAGAAGTCAATATATCTAGAGTGCTTGAAATGATGTAGTTCATCTGTCTTTGGATCAGCACGATTTAATGCAGCTCTCTTTACAGAGCGAGTGTGTTCACATTTTTCAATAGTGATCCTCATGATTAGAAATTCAGGTTGCACAGTCACATTGATTTGTACTGAAAACCGTGGTGTAATGAGAGGTTCCATGTTTAGCGTGTAACTATAGAACCTGACTCCTGCATGAATCAAGTGATTATGCAGCATTTATTCTTCTTTTTTATTCCCTTATCAGGAGCCTTTCATAACGCTTCATATTTCGTGGTGTAATATTAGTGAAATTAAATTGCTCAAAATTTCATAATTAATTTTTTCAGTTTCAATTATGATTCACGGTCTGCTAGCCTGGCACCTGCTGGCAGGCAATTATACAAAGCAAGAAAAGGATATGTGGTAAGTTTGTCTTTCATGCACTCTTTCTCATGGCTTATGTTTCCCCTTACTCTTTATCCCTGCCTCCTAAGTCACGTGTGGGTCATGCATTGGGGTGAAGTTTGCTTCTTGGGCTGTAAACAAACACTTCTCTCCAGTGTGTAGACTTTACAGTATTGCTTGCTACTCGTTTGCTTTTCTGCCAGAACTTCATTTTTAGTGAACTTGTCTGTGAACTTCTAGTCCCCATTTCCACAACTCTGTCTCATCCTGAACCTGCTGAAGACGCTGTGCCTATTCTGATCTTCATTCCTGGTTCTCTGAGCCTGCCATTCATTCTTGCATTTACTTAATAGATATTTTTGAGGGTCTCTTATTATTATTTACTTGCATTGAATCCACAGATGACTTAATGTTAGCCATGACAGACCCAGCAGATGTAAACACAGAAATATCAACAATCTTGTCTGGTTACTGCTTATCTTTGACTTTTGCCAGTGTAACCACAGTCTTTCTCATTGTCCCCACATAAGTCAAAAACAGATGGAAAACAACTAACAAATAAGGCTCTAATTTCTCTGGCTTATGTGCCCTTGAATGCACTTGGGAGTTCCAATAATGGCTGAAACTTTTATTGCATTTACTGAGTGCTAGGGACTTTTCCAAGTTGTTTGTTTTAATCTTCATAACAACCCTATAAGAAAAAAAAGATGACACATAGACTGGGCAACTCATAAACAAGAGAATATTATTCATTGTCTGGAGGCTAGAAAGTCCAAGACCAAGATGCCGGCAGCTTGGCATTCGGTGAGAACCCACTTCCTGGTTCATAGACACCATCTTGCTCTGTCCTCAGAAGTGAGAAAGATTGAAGGATCTTCTCTGGGATCTCTTTTCTAAGGGCACTAATCCTATTCGTGAGGGCTCCAGTCTCATGACCTAATCACCTTGCAAAAGCACCAAATATCATCACATTGGGGATTACATTTTAACACATGAATTTTGGGAAGATGCAAAATTCAGTCTATAGGACCAACCAATCTGGTTCTAGAGCTGTTTCTGTGAACTCAGTCCATCTCATGTGAGAGTGAGGGAAGTCCTTCCCAGCTCCTAGACCAGAAGAGACATTTCCTACGGCATTTCTGTGCATCTTGAGCTTGAGAACACAGATATAATAGGATTATATCTTGTCCAGTGTTCCAAGTCTAAACTTAAATGAATGGATATGAGTAACTAAAACTGTGGTTATTATATGTGGATCATAGCTTAGAAATTTCTGGAAAATGTAATTTTGAATAATTAATAATATAAATTTCAGATAGCATTCGAGGAACTCTGCTCTATATTCTCTTTCTACCCTAAAACTCTGATTGGGAGATTTCTTTCATTCGGTTTCATGTGAAATATTGAGCTCAATATTCGTGTTGTCTGGTGACCATGTGCATGTGATGTCTTACAGATGCCTCAAAACTCAGCATAGCCCAGATTGAATTCCTAATCTTCCTTTGACCTCCTCTAAACAGCTTTTCTTTTGGAGTATATCTCAGAGCATGGCAGTATTGTAACCCATCTTTTTGCCTAGGCCTGAAACCAGGGCTTCTTTCTTCATTTTCTCTTCTTACTTCCCACCCCTCCCACCCTCCACCCCCAGTCAAATCATTTCCCACGATATACCTTTTCTATGTCCTTAATGTCTCTCAAATCCTTTCACTTCTCTTCATCTCCACAATTTCTTGTTTAGTTCATTTTTTCCCCTCAGCTATTTGCAGTACATAATTCCCTGTATTCTCTGGCCCTCCTATCTGCTGTCTTGGTCTTTAGCATGACATACAACATGCTTTATCATCTGGGCTTTGGTTTCCTTTAGGACTCCACTCTTACTCCTTGACAATCTCTGCTCCCTGTAAAGAGGTCCTTGTAGTCCTTCAGATGAGCTATGTGTTATATTTTACTCCTGGGATTCTGTGCATACTCTTCCCTCTGTATGGCATACTCATCTCCTCCCTCTCTCTTCCTTCTAGGTAACTCCCGCTCACACTTTCATGCTGCTTTCACACATGGGCTATAGCACACCATTGGTACTCAATAAATACATATTAAATGGATCATAGAAGGAATATATATGGTGTGATGAGAGAAATATCAAGAGACTAGTTTAAAGATGTAGAAGCATTTGTGTTAGAGAAAGTAGGTGATGTTTCCAAATAGACTAAAGTTAAATTTTAAAGAAACTTAATGCCTGGTTCAAGAGTCAGGTTTTAATAAATGAAGATATTCACTTGTCATATGATTCCAAAAGACAGATGAACTTGTTTCTATATTAGTAATAGGTAGGCTGCTGATTTCATTTTTATTTTTCCCAGTTAAAACTATTCCTATCCATATTTATTAAAAGGCACTGTGCTGAGTTTCTAAAAGTACTTCCATGACATTTTGATAATAACCTCTATGTATACACCTTCCCCAGTTGGGTAGATCACTTTATGTCTTTCTTTCCCACTAGACTGTGAGTTTCTGAAAGTGCAGACACATAATAGATGCTTTAGGTACTTCTGTTGAATAAGTGATTTAAAGAATAAAGAAATCATGGAAAATAAATATGACTTCCTTTACTTTAGTTGATAGTGCATATTACCAGCTCACACGAGTCTAATACACGTCCCAGCTAAGTGGCAGTCAGTCAGCAAAGACACATAGAGACTTGTCAGGATGCTTCCAGAGCCACTTTCATGAATCAGCATGATGATCAAGTAGGTGTGAGAAGCCTCTCACTAAACATCTGCATGGAAATTGAAACTCTGCTTTTCTTTGCCCCTCTGCCTGCATTTTTACTAAGTTCCTGCCTTAAATTCTAGAAGCTGACAAAGATCCTCTCCTTGATGAAACTTTAGTTAGGCTCCTCTGAACCCTCTGCTTGACTAGACTGGAGCTTTGGCCTCTGTCTCTGTCTTTGTAGAGTGCAGTTTTAGAAAAAATCCTGTCAAGCTGGTTTAGCCCAAATCCCCCGCCCTGGATGTCAGATCACCCTTGATATCTGATCAGGCTCCTCATCCTCCAACATCCCCCAGCCTGGCTCCAGCAAGAATACTGTTAGGTTAGTTTACCAAAGAGTTACTCTACCCTCTTTATAATATTCTATCCACTGACCTCTCCACTCTGGTCCTTGGCCATAAATTCCCATTTTTTTTCTTGATTTGGAGTCGAACCCAGTTTCTCTCCCCTACTGCAAAACCCCATTGCAGTAGTCCCTCGACCCATTGAGATAGTCTCCCTGAATAAAGTCTGCCTTACCATTTCAACAAGTGTCTGAGTAATTTTTTCTTTAACAAAGCTGAGGCATATAGTGTTCTTCATTTCAATATTGCAAAGACAGCAGAACTCAACAGGATAACAAATGAAGAGAAGATTTGCCTTTTAGGATCAGAAACCTCAGAGACTAGAAGGAGAGGTCAAGATGAGGACAAGGAGAAGTGACTCAGAGAGGGAGTTTGGAATATTCCAGTGGTTAACAACAGTTCTCAGTCATTCTGGAAAATAAGTGCCCTAAAATATAAGCAGATATGAGAGGACATTCTAGGGAGAGAAGAAAAGAAAGGAGATAGACTTGGAAATAATCTCACAACTTCTGAAATTATTTTTAAAAAGCAGTTGTGCTAATAACGATAACAATGCCATCTGCTCTCGAGTTTTTAATTATTCTTAAAAAAAACTCAAGTGCAGAATAACAAGCAAGGGTAGGTTAAATTTGGAATAGATTTTCCCAAATTAGGACACCTTGCTTCTCCAGTGCTCCTTGTAGACGTGAAAGTTATGGAAATAGTTAAAAGTCCTGAACCTATAATTATTCCTTTTGTCTTAAAGTTTTAACTGTGATCTTGCTTTGAAAAAGCTTTTCTTCCATTTCTTCTCCATTCTTGTCACTACCATTTTGATCAACTGAAAGAAGGCAAAAATATAGATCATGGAATAACTTTGGATAAAAATAAAAACAGCAAATAAGTGATGAACAAGAAGTCTTCAGGGAGCATTTGTTTCCAACTGTGTATGTGGCATTTGTGGGTGGATAGGCTTGTGGGTCAGGGCTAATAATTATCTTTATTCTTCAGGTGCAGGAGTGCTCCTTGTACTGGCTTTCTCTGTGTCACTTTGAGTTCAAAATGTTATGTTATGAATGAACAATGTCAGAGCTAGGTTGACTGGATATACTGTGTGCTGAAATGATAAACTTAGAAATAATTTTGTGTAAATTCTCCCAAAGCATCATTTCTCTTTCTTTATGCAGAATGTATAACAGAGAGTGGTCAAAAGGAAAGAAAACAAACTTGTAAGAAAGCAAGCAATACAGGAGAGAAGTCATGAGAAAGCAAGAGAAGTCACTGACATTTCAAGGAAGAGGCCCACCACACATTATCAGTTACAAATAACTGAGATTTTCTTATGGTGCCTATTCCTGTAAGCACTTAAAGTTTACCTCATTTTCTTCCTTGCTCCCTCTGCTCTACCAAGACATCCAAAGATGATGGCTGCCATAGTTGACCTCATTGCAACTTAATAATTTGATATCTCCTCCTTTCCCTTCTCAGGGTTTCCTCGGTGACAAGTGGCTTACCCGGCTAATAGGCTAACGCAGACTGACCAGAAGCCAGTCTTTTCCCCTCCTCCTCCTTTTTGCCACGCTCCAGGGATAGATGCCTTCTTTGCCATTCCCTATATTACATAAGGCTGAGGATGACAACATGGTACAAATTTTGTTCCAGAAAGCAACAAGAGTATGATTGGCTCTTGGCATACCATTGGGGTGATGCTTGGGTTTTAGTTCAGTATAAAGCTCACTCTAAGGAATGAACCAAGTGTTGTGACTGCCAAAAAATGCAAATTAAAGCTAATGCAATGCACAAAATTACCCTCAGCATTCTCATTAAAGAGTCTGCCTGCAAACAAAGCTAATGACAATTATTTGTGCAGATTAAATTATGTTTATCAAATTATACAAATAAATTAATAAAAATCACACCATGGCAAAGATTTCTAAGCAGCCAAAGAGAGAAAATGCAAGCTTTACTGATCACCAGTCGTCCTGGTGTCTGTGTGGTGTTGCTAGCAATTTAGGAGTTCTTCACAGGCTGCAGCAGCCTCCAAATTAGAGAGTACCTTATATTGACCACACTGTGTAGAATGCTTCACCATTTCCAGAGCCCTTTCAGAAAATTTCCTCAACAATAACTGTGATGGGGAAAGTAGCTCCTCATTTTATAGATGGGGATCTGGTAGCCCAAGTGGTTTAATACCAAGGGAAGAAGCTTCCACTAGAAGGCATGCTTCAGACAACCATTTATTACCCTTTGTTATGGACTGAATGTCTGTGTCCTCCTAAAATTCATATGTTGCAGCCCTAAACCTTAATATGATGGTATTGGGAGTTGGGGTCTTTGAGAAGAGATTAGGTTTAGATGAGGTATGAGTGTGGGGCTTTCATGATGGCATTAGCACCCTTATAAGAAGAGATGCCAGAGAACTTCCTTCCTCTCTCTCTGAGTATGCACAAAGAAGAGGTCATGAGAGCACACAGTGAGTGAGATGGCAGTAGCCTATAAGTCAAGAGCAGAGGCCTCAGAATGAAACTTACCTTTCAAGAACCTTGATCTTGGACTTCCCGGCTTCCAGAACTATGAGAATAAATTTCTGTAGTTTAAGCACTCAGTCCATGGTATTTTGTTCTGGCAGCCAGAGCAGCCTAAGATACCCTTTCATCTAGCTAAACCATAAAGCTGCTAATTGGCCAGGTGGCTGTGTGACATGAAACACTAACCAAGACCTGGCATGCTATAATTTCACCATTCTTTTATACTTTCATTCTTTCATGCAAAAAAACTTCATTCAGTCCCTGCTTTGTGCTAAGTGTGTCAGGTGCCAGAGATGCAAAAATGAACAAGCCACTTTCAAGTTGCTTACATTTTGATAAGGGAATGACTCACATAAGATGATAATTATAATATAATTTGATAAATGTTATAATAAAGGTATTAAACAAAGAGCTTTGGGAGCACGAAGGAGCTCATTTAGCTTAGGGGGACTCAGGAAATGCTTCACGAAGGAGGTAACGGGGGTGACTTTTAAGTGATTACACGTGAGGCTTGGAATCCATCCACCCAGATG
The DNA here is from genome assembly GCF_041296235.1 of Equus asinus. Lineage (NCBI taxonomy): Eukaryota > Metazoa > Chordata > Mammalia > Perissodactyla > Equidae > Equus > Equus asinus. The sequence continues at coordinate 84,229,279 of NC_091799.1, forward strand.
TACTCAAGGAGGATGCAGCTGATGGAAGGAAGGAGGGAGGGCGGGCATCACCTATGCAGGCAGCTGCAGTCCTTGGGCTCCGTGCCCAGCATTATGGTGGACAGCAACCCAGCACTTCTGCCTACACTGAGATCTCCCAGGGAGCTTTTGTTAAATCCAGATTCTTCAATCTTGACCCAGACCTGACCTACCAGAACACAATCTCTAGGCACAGCACAGTGGAATAAACATATTTAATAAGCACTCCGGATAATTCAATACCCACTGAAGTTAGAATAACAATGCATTCAGGATGCAGGGAGAACAAACAGCCTTTTCTCTGTATTTCAGCGTGGATGCATTCTGATGTCAGATTTCCTACACACTCTTTTACATGTTCCTTTATACTCCAGTTTTCCTGTTGCAGCACAAAATTTCTTCCTAGCCCTACTTTCAAAGCCTCCGTCCTGCTCTGTCAGTAAAATGATTTTTCCTTTTCCTCTTGATTAATAAGCAGAGCATCATCTGTTTTGTCAAGCTGGTTCAGTTCTATTCTACTTTTACCTGAAAGATCTTACAGTTGGCTAATAAGAAACGAGGCCGCACAGCACAAAGACTGGGGAACAGTTACCACAGAATAGAGATAGAGCTCCTCCCACAGCGTCGGTCTATTCCACTCTCTCAAAATCCCTCCCTGAATTTCAACCACTTCACAGGCATCATTTCATGATATTTAATTTCTTCTTCCAAAAATACTGAACATGTAATTAAGATTAAGATACTTCGAGAGCTTCTCCCTAGGTTGGAGGTCGATTCCTCCTTCTGTTTGGAACTATGTCATTTAACCTCTCTTCCTCTCTTCTCCATAAGTGGGGAACACAAACTTACCTGCCCTGAAAGAAGTTTTCTGAAGATTCAGCAGTGATGTTAGTCAACTGGTTAGCACCTAAAAAGTGCCAAATAATAGCTATGTGATGTACTGGGCGAAAGCTTTCTGTGGAACATCTGTGCTCCTTGAACCTTTCTGTGATTTTCATTTCTTGACAAATTATGTCATGTTGCTTCACTGCACATGAGGGAGCAACAAGATATAATGTAAATAATTAAAGCCAAAATTTTTACTGTCTATTTATGTAAAATAGGAACAAAGAACAGCAATGATGTGCCACCATAGTATTCGATACAATAAGAAACCAAGTATTTTAATGAAAGGGTTTGAGAAAAGACCAAATAGCAGTATGAGGTGCCACCGGGAACTTCACTTCTGTTCTTTTAAAGAGCTCCACATCCCTATCTATCAAAGAAAAAGCACATGTTATATATAATCACAACTGCCTTCCAGATTATTTAGAAATCTGGGAGGTACCTTTGACTCTTCTGTCTATCTCACCAAACTGCTTTATCCTACAAGTATCTTTGAATTCGTCTATCTTCTCCCAATTCCACATCCACTCTCTTATCTATTACACCAGTTTCTCTGTTGTCTATTTTAGTTGTTCCTTAACTGGTCCATATGCTTCCTTTTTACATCTCTTCCAACCTGTTCCTCATATAGCAACCAGAGTGATTCTTTAAAAAGGTAAATCTAATCCTGCCTTTAACCCCTTATGTCTTTCAATGGTTCCCACTCTACATAAAATCATATGCAATCTCCTTACCTTGAGTTACAAGAGTCTGCTATGTTGACTTCTGCTTACTTTTCCAGCCTCATTTTGAGCCACTTCCTTTTTCTCACTGTTGCTCTAGCCAATTGTTCACCCTTTAGTTCTTGGAATACCCCAAGATCTGTCCTACTTCAGAGCATCTATACACAACCTCCCCCTAGATCTTCTATACGAGGTGTCCTTTCCTCCTTGTCACTCTTAAAATCTCAACCTAAGTGAGAAGATTGAGATTTTCTGGGATTAAAAAATAAATATCTCAGCAGGTCTCTCCCCTTTATCCTCTAACACAGAACATGCGTACTACTTTCCCAGCACTTTCGTAATCTTCAATTATTCATTTATATATCTATTGTCTGTTTAATGTTTGTCATTGCCAACTTGCTCATAAGCCATAGACCAGGGCTTTTTAACTTACCACTGTATACTTGGTGCAGAGAATACTACCTGGCATTTAGTATCGATTTGGTAGATGATTGCTGAATAAATCAATGGATAATAAAGAAGGTGGATCTTGTTTCTGGAATGCCCTTTTGTGGAGGAGCTCCTGATTAGCTTGTATGTTAAAACAAAAAAGACGGAGCCTGGAGACAAACTGGTAGTAGGAGTTGGAAAGAGCTAAAATTAAATCAGAGAGTGAAGAGTTAAGAGAAATGGAAGAGACTGAAGGAATAGCTGCTCGATAGATGAATAAAAGCAAAATAATAACAAAAACAACAATAACATAAAACCAAAGCTCTCATTGTAGGCTGTTGAAGCCCTGAGTCTAATTTCCACTTCTCAGTTTGAAATTTTTTTACATGCCCATCATGTACATAAACTCTTACTTAAACTTCCCAAGTCTCCAGAAAAGTGTGACAAACACAAATGGCATTATGTATGTGAGTTGCAATTTTATGCGTATCAGTTATCTATTTCTGCGTAACAAATTACCATAAAAATTAGCATCTTAATATACATTGATTATCTCAGTTTCTGTGGTTTAGAAATCTGAGCATGGTTCAGCTGGGTACTTTACTTCAGGGTCTATCACAAGGTTGCAATCAAGGTATTGGCCAGGGCTGGGGTCTCAACTGGTGAAGGATCTGCTTCCAAGCTATTGGACTGAGGGCCTCAGTTCCTTAGGGGTTGTTAGACAGAGGCCAGCTCAGTTCCTTGCCGTGGGGGATTTCTCCAATATGGCAGCTTGCTTCATCTAAATATATAGTCTAGAAGGCAATAGAGAGACTCTGATAAAAAGATGAAAGCCACAATCTTTTTTTACCTAACCACAGAAGTCACATCCCATTGCCTTTTCAGTATTCTGTCTGTCAGAAGCAAATCATTAGGTTCACTTCACACTCATACTGAGAGGGTTGTACAAAGGAATGCATACTGGAAGGCAGGGGTCATTGTGGGCCAACTTGGAAGTCACTTATCATGGTATGTTTATTGATGCTTTGGTTATGTGTGTGTGTGGTTAAACCAAGGAAAGGACTAAGTTCCGTATACAAAGTGACGCAATTCAGCAGGAACAGGCTGTTGGAATCAGAGATAACCATGAGAAGATGTTTAATGAAAATATGAAGAAAATTTGGGACAGCCATTCACAAGGTCTGAACCATATTATTTGACTCTCAAAGGGCACTTGGATGTTATCTGTCCAACACACTCCAATAATTAGATTATCCAGAGCCCTGCCAAAACTCTCCATTTTTCCTTTCTTGACAACTCTTTTGGAGATATAATGCACTTAGAAGGGCTAAATGTTACTAAAGAATTAGGGGGATTTGTATAGCAATTGTGAACAGAGGGAGTTTTATAAGACTTTGCACCATAGGGTCAACGTACTTCAGTGATACAAAGATCTCAAGTCATTTTATCATTCATCTTGGCTCAAGGTCTAATGTAGAAAGTCAGGGAAAGTTCTCCAGTGATCTAGCACTAACTGTAATTTGTAAGCCCTCTGACTGAATTACAAACTTTGGATTACTAATACACTTATCTAATAGTTACCTATGTCTCTTTTATTTAGAATCAAATGAGATGTATTGAGTATTTATCTATGTCCCAGGCATTGTGTTGGCACTTTCCCAGCTGCTAACTTATAGACTGCTTGAAGGACTCTGGTTACTAAACAATTATGAAGGCAAATAGTAGAAGAGAGGTCCAATTAAAATTTTCTAACTTGCGAGATCAGATTATTTATGAAATAATTATTTGAAATTATATGATGGCAATAAGTTTGATGATGGGTATATAGAGGATGACAAGTTCTTTTTTACAGATAAAATATGACAGCATATACAATGATGTCATCTGGGGCAATGTGGAAGTGGAAGGATAGTATTGGGAACCATTATGAGCATTAAGTAAGGAATGAAATATAAGGTGAGATGACTGCTGTCTATATTTTAAATATCGGTGTCATTAAAGGTTGATTTCAGCAGCTCTCCTTACTTTTTTTGTGCCAATAACTTAAGAATGTCACTGGTGACAATAAATGACTATATTCTGATTGATAAGTGACTGTATATGTGATATTTGATATTCTGAGAGCAGTGACACCTTCTAATAAGAGCAGGTAGGAGTTAGTAATAGTGTCACCTGGTTGCCTCACAGAATGACTTCCCTTGTGTTTGGAATCGCAACAGAGCTGGCTACGCTGCCTCTGTCAATGGGTGGAGTTACTGAAAACCTCAACCAAATGTCAGCTCCTGCTACCTTCCAAACGTGGAATTAGACGTACTTTTCCAAGTGATGGGTGCCTCGCCTCTCCTCCTGTTTGTTCTCATCAAGCCCAAAGAAGAAATAGTCAATTCTTCCAAAGTTTTAGTTGGTATAGAGGTGATGGAAGTGCACTGCTCAGAAGGGTCTGCCATGGGGAGTGCATGCTGAGGCCATTGTTCCCCTAGGCTACTACCAGCCAATGGCTGAGCATGGCAGAGGTGCTAGAGTGAGGCCATTGCTCTCTGATTCTGGATTCTTTTAATAGTCAGGGACCCTCCTTTGGCCTGGCAGAGGTGATCTCAGTACCGTTTTGTGGAATGAGGCTCTTCCCCCTCAATCCTCCCTTCTGTATCTCTTTTCACAGGTATTAGACCTTAGTTGCTATCTCAAAGCTCTTCCTCTCATTTCTGCTCCCTCTTCCTTTGCCCTTCATACACAACTGCCCACTAAATCTCTTGAGCATGTCTAATGACCTCTTGGCATCAATGTGTTGAAGAGCCTGAACTAGCCCCGGTGGTCAGTTCACTATCACAAGTAACAATTGTGCCATATGCTATTGTGATGAGCATGCCTAGTCTCTGAAGTCAGCTTGTAGAGGTTGGGGTAGTGAGGAGGTTGGGAATGGCATTGATAGATTGAGATTGCTCAATTTGATCTAATCAGGGTTACAATTTAGGCATTTACTTTTATTTAAGAAACCAGAGAAGTATATTATCACCTCTTAGGAGGATTCTTTCTATTCAAAATAGGATTTCCAAATTTGGGATATGTTTCAGTTTCTAGGACAATTAACTCACTCAGAATACCGAGTTTGTATATTATGTCAGATGGATGAGGTGTTTCACCATAATATTTACCAAAATATCAGTGGTTGAGGAATGCATGTGTAGATTGAGCTTATTCTCTTTTGAGTTTTTAGCTATATGTAGATGTGTGTGGTGGGAAGATTGTCATTGGGTGCAAAGCCCAGAATATAAAATATTAGTTCATCCATTAGTACAACAATCCAAAATTCACACCTCTCTGGTAAAATCATGGCAGCCTGGAGTCACAGCAGGATTTGTATATCTCTTCTGAAAAAATTTAAGAGATATTCTGGTCTCTGTGATGGGAGGGTTCACGTCTACCTTGTGCCCCACCAAATTCCCCAGCCCTCAGTACAGTGCCTCATACATGGTGGACAGTCAATAAACATTTATTGGAAAAAAAGGGACAATATGTTCCAAATAGTTTTAATGAGTAAATATGAGTCTATTCTAATACTTTGATTATTTGTGTGTGTAGAATAATGAACTAATCACAACTAGTTACAATCCTGTCTATTCTTCTATGATCTATTTCTTTGACACTGAATACCCCTTAGGTGATGGGTAAGTAGGGGAGTGATGTTGGTATAATAAGAAAGAGATGTTGATTCACACATGATTCTTCTCAGGGTGTTAATTTTTCTAAGTGATTGGTGTGAGCTCTCTCACAGTTGAAGAAAAGCCTTAGTGATGCATAAAGTCCTTATGAAAAGATCTGAAACTCTACCAAAATGCCTTCTTTTAGTGCGAGCCATGCCTGCAGTCCACTGTGCTAAGCTACAGTGAAATGCAAGTGCACGTGAAGAGGATGTGCTGACATTTCCTCCCTTATTAAGACGATGGATTAACAAAGCAGGTCACAGTCAGGATACAATTTTTGATTTTGATCAACATGCCTCCACTAGAAGCAAATGCCCCCTGGTAAGAACATCTTAAAGGAAAATGTATGAGCACCAGGATTGGAAGGTGCAGAGTTAACTGCCATACTTGATGCCAATGCCAAGCATATCTTAAACGCATTTGTGTTTTTCTTAGGATTGATATTGCTTTTGTTAGTTCTGTGGATAAGTAGATTTTGAGTGCTCTGCTCCAGCTCTATTTTTTTCCCAGAGCCAATGCTATTTTCACCATGTGATTTTACAGAAAGCGTGTTATTTTCTCTCCCAGAAACTTAGATATGGCGTGATAGCAGGAATGCTTGTATTTAAAAGAGAAGCAATATAGTAACTTGGTTAGGAATTCAGCTCTAGAGTCAAATTGCCTGGATTTAGGTTTCAGCTTTACCATTTCCAAACTGAGTATCCTTGGGCATGACATTTCATATTCTGCGCCTTTGTACCCACAGTGGTAAAATGGGGATAATAATGGTATCCGCCTCGTTGGGCTGTTGTGTAGCTACGTGAGTTGACGCAGTAGAGCTTAGAAGAGTGCTGGGCACATAGTAGGCAGTCCTCTGATGCTAATTATTATGAAAGAAAGCAGCTTTTTCCCCAACTAAGCCACATAAGAGAGAGTTCACCCTGTTTGTGGTAACATGGCCTGGTTTCATAACTGGGACCTGACTACGGAAATCCCCTGAAGGCCTGACTCACAGTTCTTTGTACGAATTTTAGAAGCTAGTCTTCTTTCGAATTTGTATTCACTATTGCCACAACCTGTTTTTAGATTTCCTCTGGCTAGAGTTACTAGACTGTGCTTAAATTAAATTATAACTTTAAAACTGATTTCCTCCAGTTACTTGTGTTCCATACATTAGAATCATCACATACTTACTGCTCCTCTTCCTCTTCCTCTTGATAAATTATGACCTGTTATGGCACTTCCCTTAGATGTGAAATTGATACAGTATAATAGAAACAAAATGTAATATCAATAAAATCATCTACAATAAACACAGCTAAAACTGCAAAACGTGTGTCTAAAACTAAGTGATAAAGAATTAAAATATACTTTTTTTCCCCCTAGGAAAAGGTTGATGGAACCAAAGATTAGCACAAGGACAAAGGGCTTTTAGGACCGCTAGCAAGGTTTGCATTCCTAGGAATGTTGGGGGAAACTGGATAGGTGCTGCAGGGTTTGCTTTAGGAGTAGGATCTATGAATTGATGTACCCTTTCTTAAATGTTTGAATTTCCAAAGTCGCCATTTATCACATGGGGTTAAACAGTGCTCTCTCCCAGCTGAGTATTTTAAAACGACTTGCAAAATAGTGAACTACCTATACTCTCCCTGGGTTAAGCCTGATGATCAAGGTGAGTGACAGATTGGACAAAATGATTTTAAAGGTTCTTCGATTCTATGAAATACTCATTAATAATAAAAGAAGGGCCCAACACCTGGATACAAATTGCTGTATTAGTTTTGCTTTCCCCCATTCATGGTGGAAGGGAAATAGTATGAAAAAAGCAGGCACTTTGGCAGAAAAGGACTATATGGAGATCAGAGTTGCCTGTTTTCAAATTCTCTCTAGGACCAGCTTTAATATGAATACACATGAATAGATTATGATAAGGGGGAGAAGTAAATTTTACCTATTACACACCTTTGTCAGGCTCTGAGATTGATATCTATTATTTCGTTTAATTCCATTCCCCAACTCCAAAATTTGAATTAGACATTATTCTTTTTATTTTATAGCCAAGGGATCAAGCTCAGAGCATCTGAGCAATGAATAAGGTCACTCAAGTCTATCTTCTTTCCACTACATCAAACCTTGCCTTAGGATCTTCCTTTTCTTGTTCCTCCTCCCAGATCCCTATTCCTTGTTGACATTACTCCTAGTCTCATACTACTTGGACTGTACTCTCTCTTCCTACTAATTCACCTTTATCCTGCACAAGTCAGAATTTTAAGGAAGCGTGCTAAGATCTGAAGTCACCAGAACAGATCAGTTGGTTGTCTACAGGAGACCTCATGGCGCTTCTGCCTTGATGAATTCACTATACTCTTAATCTAACACTTGGTCTTGTAGGTTCAGAACCTGGTTTTTGGGAATAATGAGAGTGACTCTATTTCTCATGCTGGACTCATGTTAATTAAATTCATAGATGTTAGTCTATAAAACCAGCATATCAATTGATTTCATTTACAATGAGTAGTGAACTGGCTAAGATCCTGAACACTCACATCATGCGGTCAACATTTTCATTATTTGTAGACATATGTCTTAAGAAGCCACATTATATTCACAAAATTGCTGATGATTACTGAATCATTCGAACAGAAAGAATTAGTGATTCTAACAAGTGTTGATGGCGTCTGGTAAATTAGCATAGAACATCCATATCCAAAATATACACATGATACACTGATGAATCAGGTCATTCTTTGGGCTTTGAAGAATTTGAGTGGGCACTGTCAAACCTGTTTGTTTTTATTTACTTTTACTTTATCTCATTAGTACTTCGTTTTCTGACTCATTGCTCCAATTAACTCATTACTCAAATCTTGCTGATTCCATGGAGAACTTCTAGAACTTAACATGACTTTACTCATATGTGTTTCAATCCATTCTGTGTTGACTTTTTTGGTTAAACTTTCAAGTAGCAATCTTATTTTTCTTATTTGAAAATAAATTTCGGATTGGATGGAGGAAATCTTCTGTACATGTCAAAGCCATAGTTACCAGATTATTTTTAAAGAAAATGGAATTTATGCTTTTCAACAGAGATGTGTGAAAGATTACATTCTTGGAAGTGATATCCAATTAAGATTTAGTAAGGTATTAACAATGGGGCACTATATTATATTTTGCTTCAAGAATTTTGTCTATTATGATAAGAACTCTTACATATGGAGGTGTCTGTTCTCAGAACTTTGTCTTATGGGAAGAAAATACAGTCAACGGCTGCCTCTAGGATGAGATTCAGAAAGGTTTGGGGAAGGCTTATAGGTCTCAGATATTTTTCTCACCATCTGTCTGTTATTCAACCTTTGAGACTAATTTCTTTGAGTCTTAAAATTTTTAAAAAAATTCTTCTTAGAATATAGATATACCTCGGATATTTAACTGCATTAGGCCAATGTTTATCACATGGATATCATTAAACTAGATGCAGATATAACTTCAATGTCTGGGAATTCTCTATAAGAATTTAATTTTAATAATGTAATTATAATTTTGCATATTCTTGATTATCTGACTCCTTTATAAAGGAGTATTCTCTTCTAATTTAAAGGTTGAATTTGTGTTTTTGTTCTTTTTGTTATCACTATTATTATTTTAATTGTCACTGGCTCATTAATAATGAGATCCTTAGAAAAAAGAAAAAGGCCAAATATTATTACTTCATTCTACAAATAAGATCTCTTAAAAATTTAAAGTGCAAAAAGGGGTGGAAGAATTGAGTTCTAGCAAAGGGTAATGGAGACAGATTATACCTGGATAAATATTATCTGGATGACTACTGATGTGAGGCAAATGGATGTTTAAATCCTGCCATGGGTGGTCAGATTGAAATCATGCTTCCTTATATCAGCTATTTCCTGAATTTGAATTAAAGAAGACCATATTTGTCCATTGACTTGTCCCTCACAGAAAAATATCAAATGACTCTGATTCCCAGTAGTGAAAAAATAGGCTGCATTCCCCTATTGCAAGGGATTGAAATGTTTGGAGTCAGTTTTCATCACGAAACACATAGTAGCTTACTTTTTTTTCTTTCTTTTTCAGGAGTTTGTGAGTTGATTGCTTACATACAGACTGGGTTTGGGAGATTCTTAGATATTGATTTAAGAGTCCCAATCTATATAGATCCAAGAAACTTAATCTATTTCCCTGAGTTTAGGATATCATTTGAATTTCTAGAAAAAAAAATGGCTAAAGGCTCTGAGGATTCTAGTGGTTGTCACCTCCAATAAGGCCTGTTAGTTAATATAATAAATTGTTACTAGAAACCAGAAACAACAGTCTTTGACGAAGGGCCCGTATGAGTGGACCCAAAGTTCTGATGGAAAGAGCTCTAGTTGTTACTGTGCTGTGGATCCATCTATGTCTAACTACCCTCAGTGTGGCTGGGGTAGGCAATTCATGACACAGATTTTGGGGAAATTTTTCCAAAGAAAATTGTGGTAGTATTCCACTACTTACCACACAGTGCAAGTCTTTCGCTTCTCCTCCCTTTTAAATTTTTACTTTTTCCTTTGATTTTCTTTTCCTTCTTTTTGATTCTCTATAAGGCCTAATATTTTTCTTATGTTTTATTACATTCCACTTTTTCCTTCTTCTTTCTTCAGACCCTGTGAAAGTAAAGAAAGAAGGGAAAGAATTTTCACCAATACTGGCATTTATATGTATGACTATTCATTAATCTACATATTCTACAAAATAGGTAAACTGAGGCCCTGAGTGAGTAAATAACAGCCTTAAGGTAACTGATAAATGATAGAGTCAGTTTTGAGTTCATGTGTTAGACAGAAGTATTCCATACTTAGAATATTATTTATCTCACTGTATAAGCTCTCTACAGGTCTAATATAGATATTGTCTCTCCATCTATCTGTGTATATCCATTGTGGTACTAAGAAATACAGTTTTTTTTCCTTTCTTTCCAGGACCCCTTCCCCAACCCCAAAGAAAAGAGGAATAATTTAAGGCAAATATTTGGACTCTAAATATTTGTTGAATAGAAAACATATCAGAAAAGCTCACCATTAGAATATTTCTACGCTATTTTGTTCTTAGGTCTATAGAGTGTGCAGTATTCATGACCATAGATACAAGATATAATAGAAACATCTAAATCTAATTTACTTTCCTGTTTTCACTGAATAGCCCCAAATCTAGAGCTCAAAGACATGCAGAAATTTGCACATGCTATCAGTACCGGATAGAATTTATACTGGAAGAATTTATGTTCTTCAAGAACAGAATTAACATTATCTTTTCAGAAAAAAGCATAATTACAGATATAAAAATTAAGTTAACTTAGACATAAGAATTACAAACTGAGTATATTTATCTTTGGAAGTAATCAATCATTGCATGTGCCAGAGATCTATAAAAGATTGGCCTCAGAACTTACTACGGGGACTTTATCCCTTTCTCTACAAATTGCTCTTTTCCACCAAAGCAAAGACACTATTCCCCACTGAGGACCAAATAAATGACAAGCTTGAAGTGGTGAAAAATAAATTCGTTCTCTGAGTTACTTGAGTAAAAAGCTGTCTGAACAAAAATCACATATTTCTCTCCACATACTGGAAACTTACCACTTTTTACAACACTGTGCTTATTTGAGAAGAAGCTTTGGAAATTCATTATAAAGAGAAGGATACTTGGGATGTTAGTTCTACCATGCCCACAAATAATGGAGAAGAACATTGGGAACAAAGATTGCTTGGCCTATTCAATCCCCCAAACTTTTATGTATATTGTTCCAATCCATATACTATTCATACATGCAAATATTTTCTGGTAACCAGGGAGAAATTTATTTATGCACTTTATTTTCACTGCATGTCTATAAGAATGCAAAAATGTAAACATTGATCTACATAATCATATACATATACTAAGAGAAACTTCCTGCAACAGTGTGAATCTGATCACTGAAGAACAGCAAAATTGCAGTTAACGGCTTACTTGCTGAAAGTGGGTATTTTAATTCTTCTAGACAGTTGGAACTCATGAATAACATATTAGTCACCCATAGACTGTTTTTTTTTCTATTCATAATCCTGGTGAGCCTCTGCTATTTAGAGCACAGTCTTCAATGCTTCCTTATTTGAATTCTTACTAGAGAGGTCTGGGAAATGATAATGGCCAGCCAGAGTAGATGGAGTTGTTACAGATCACTGTGAGATTGTATAATCCATTTATTAAGGAAAAAAAGTACCAAAAAATGTAATACAGCATCCTAGAAGCAAGATTTTTCTCCAATGTAGATGATATGAAAAGATACGGAATTATAGGATAATTATATGAGTATATATAATATTTATATATATTTCAGATTTATGTATATTTCATATAATTTCTAGGCTCTAAAGGAAAGAGCATTGACTAGGAATCACGAGTTTAGTTGACCTTACTCAGATTTTCCTTGGCTGCATTTCTTCACCCTGCTACAGATTCCTGATGGCTGCCACCAACCTCCCCACCACCATTTTCCTTGCCGCCATCTTGTTTGGTCACCCATTCCTGAATGTGCCCAGCTCCTTTCATTCTTGGAATATACCCAGATCTTCTCTGTCTCACTGCCTTTGCTCATTATTTCACTTCTTCAAATTTTGTCTAATTCTCTCCTAATCATTCTCCAGGTTTTAATTAATCTCTTTCTCAAATCGACCTTTTCCAAGCCCAACATCTATCTGGGACTCCTGTAGAACATTCTCATAGAATCATTTACATACTATCAGTCTTTATCACTATGTAAATGTAAGTTTATTTTCATGATTGTTTCTTTATTGTCCGGATGGTGCAGATTATATGTTTCATGAAAGCAGAGAGTTTGTCTAGTCCGTTGTAGATGTTCAGTAAATAACTGAGAAATTAATAGATGAGTAAATGAGTAAGAAGAGTTGGGGTAGAATAAATGACCTACAAGCTCTCCTCCATCTCAAACAGTCTATGATTCCAGAGCAAATTCATTGCTTCATTTCCATCCAAAGTCAGTCCTAAAAGAGATTTTATCACAAACCGTGCTTTACACACACAGTCGGGAATCTCAAGAAAGTCTCCTAAAACATACTCTGAGTTTTGAACTTTCATTCAGCCGTTCATACTAAGGGGTTAATCTCTAAAACATAAATCTGATCCCACACTTTCATACTGAAACCCTGACCTGGCCTTTCACTGTATATAAAATAAAGTCCAAACACCTTGGGATGATATTCAGAGCCTTCAAGATCTGCCTATTCTTTCAAACTTTAGCTAAGACAAGAGTCCTGAATTTGACATTTAAGGCCTATGCATAGTTCCCAAAATTCATGGTGATTTTTAATGTTTTTTTTCTTTTCATTTGGTGTCCTGCTTTTGCACCTGCTGTGTCCACTTTCTAGAAAGCTTTTCTCCCTTCTCTCCATTTTAAACTTTTGTTCACTGGCAAATTCCAAATCAACTTTCAAGATTTGGCTGAAATTTTGAATGCTTAGTCATTTTTTTTATCTTTCCGGAAAGACCAAAGAACTTTATTCCGTGCATGCCTCTATTATAGCACTTAACAGATTTCTGTAACCATTTACCTGCAGGACCATTTCCCCTTAACATTGTCAATCCTTAAGAACAGGGGTTGCGTTCTTATCTTATGTCTCCTTGGTCTCGAGCACAGTGCCTGGCACATTTGGGGCAATTCGTGAATGTGGAATGAATGAATGAAGGTGAGACCCAAATTACTATGTTGAAGGCTTGACCCATGTTTTCCAGTGCTTCAGGTGTGAGTGAGAGAAGTTGCTCTCTAGCCTCCCAATTTTGTCTAATACTCCAAAGTTCATTAATAATGAGTCATTATATGAACTTGCTTTATAAAAGTTATCTACAAATCAATATTTTTGATAACTTTATTTATAAATTATTTTATTGTTTTGCTCTGAATATTTATGTTTTTGCATTTTTCCTAAATTAATTCATTTAATTTAGAGTGAATTATCTATGCAGAAATAGCATTTCCTAGATTTTGGTGGCCATAATTCAAATATATCAGCTTCTTGTAAGGTTTTAAAATCAGAGAGTTACTTTTCAACCTTTTATTCAGTTTTGCATTCATTATCACTTTAAATCTTTATCTTCCATATTTATTATCTGGTCTTCATTATCTACTGATTTTTTTTCTGTGATAAAAATGCATGATCAATCCTCAATTCCTTTCAATGGAACATTCATTTTATTTTTTGGAGTAATCATAAATTCTGTTGCTGCTTTCCAAGGTGTTGGAAATAAAATCAAACATTTTTGCTTCTGATTATAATGAAAGGAAATTCTGCATGACATCGTGATGTGGTACATGTTAGTATGTTTCCTCTTCTCTTTCTGATCTATGAGAACTCAATGCCAAATCCCCGAGCCCTCCTGACTCTCTAGTGGGTCGTGGAGTGCAAACCAGTCCATTTCGGGTGTAGATGCTCAGAGTTGGGTGTTTTCAGTCATGTTATCTTTCACTGTCATTTATTCAGTGTTCAATACCTGACACTCATCTGGTGGTGGACTAGAAAAAGTCAACCAACATTTCCTTTTAAATAAGAATAATGAAATATCAAAGATGTCAGATACACGATGACGCAAAGAACAAAACTCATCTTTCAGGTTTGTACTTGTAAAAGAAGTGGAAGCTCTAATAAAGACAGAGAAAAAAGGACAGTTTTATAGAAACATGTTTTAGAACCACCCTGCATTAATAAAACACAACTTTAGAAGGAAGAAAAAATCTTTCCCAATACTTAAATAGTCTTGTTCTAATTATTTCCATTGGCTGAAGAGCCAAGTGCTAATATGCCCTTGCTCCAGTCTGGCCTCTAGATTATTTCAGAATGAGCAGTGCATCAAGCCTCCCTGAGGCTGTGAAACAGCAGGTGGCCTTTCAGCCGTAGCCTGGGCATTTTATGAATGGCTCAATTGCTCCCCATAGGCTCCTATTCCATCTTGCTGAGAGTCAGACCACCTTGAAAGAATGCTCCAGCAGCAAGATTTTTTATTGATAAAAGCATTGCAAACTGACAAGAGAAGGTGTTTGATAACCAGGAAGGCTCGTTCTCTAATTTCAGGTCTAAGCAACAGGACAGGTGTGGTGAGTGTGTCAGGTCTTTTACAGGATGAGGGATTAGAAGGAAGCTATAAGAGGCTGTCTCTCTAGTGTGCCATTTTACCCTTGGAGATAACTCACAGCATTTTAAAACACGAAGGACACGATAGTTCAGGAATATCTGTACTCTCTCCAAGTGGAACCAAGTATGTGACTGCCAGAGTTTATACAAGCATCCACACACAATTTAAGGGTAGAGAAAAATGTTTGCAAAGATACTTACACTAGTAATTAGTTGTTTATGGCAAAAATGTCTGGAAAAGGGGAAATGGAATCGAGGAGAGGTCTAGGGAGGAATGAAGATGGATTTTTGCTTTATATATTTCATATTTTTAAAAATATTCTCTACTATCTCTGTTTTTTAAAAAATATTTTCTTAAATGCAATGCCTTTTAAAATAAATACTAACCTATGTGAGCTTCTCTAACCTTAATAATAATTTAACTTTACCAGTTTTGCAATGACTAATATTTTAAAAAGATATTAAAATCTTTAGCATACAATTTAATTACCCTTGCCCATTAGTAGGGCAAGGCAAATTATTGACCAACTGGAGGAAATCGTAGTTAGGGGACAACAGAAGGTCCTCAACTAACCTACCAGTGGTCATTGTCATCATCATCATCATTATCATCACCATCAACATCATCAAGCAGCAGTTTTTAAACAGTCCATCTGAGCGTGGCATGGCACAGCACTCTACAAGGTTAATGACACAGAGTGTCAAGGACTGCCATTTCAATGTTCCCGTTCATACCAGAGACTAAACATCAACAGGAGTATACACATTCAAGTATAGACAACTCTACCACTGTAGAAACACTGGCTATAAAATGTTTTGGGATGATATTGGTCATTCCTGGTGGAGGAAACCAAAATGCCACACAAGACATTCTTTTACATTTTCCTTCTTTAAACAGAAGGACTTTATCAGGTAGTTGTTTGAGAAAATATTTTGTAATACTATGGTTCTGACCTATAGTGTTGGTTAAACAAATTTTTCTCTGAAGTGCTGGTATTATCATAGAACAGTTACTTGCAAATAACTAAAGCATGATAGTTCTTAGTAAACATTATTTTTGCTGCTGACTGAGATAGGGCATGTAGGTTTAGTCATATTTACTAGAATATTTCTCTTTGTTAAGTAAGGATGAGTACCCTTTTTCTTCACTGAATTTTTCACTATTGACATGACGTAAGTTTCAGGAGCATCAAAGAATGCAAATCTTTATTCCTGTTGTTGACCCTAACAATTATCTATATTTCTCATTATTGTTTTAGAAGTTGATCTTATTTTGTCTCCATATATTTTGTGAGAAAAGACAAAAATAAATTTAAATTTTTGTACAGTAGGACTCACTTTATAAATATCATCCTTTTTTCTATTGGTGTTCCTGAACTCCAAAAACATCTCCTTGAATATGATATAAATTGATCCTTCTGAAAATTACTACTGTCATTTCTTTTTATTAAGCTGCTTTATTTCTTTTTGAGGGGTTATGGATGAATAACATAAGACTCGCTTGCTGAGATTTTTAAGAAGGCAGGGTATAAATTGATGTCGTGCCTATGAGAGCTTATCTTCAACACATACAATGGAGAGAAAAGGTTTAAGATTTCAGAATCATTTTTATTTTATTTTAATTTCATTTTCTTAGAACTGTTTGAGGTTTCCATAAAGTTAAGAGGAAGGTACAGAGATTTCTCCTATACTCTTTGCCTCTGCATATGCAAAACCTCCACTATTAACAACATCCTCAACTAGAGTGGTACATTTGTTATAATTGATAAATCTACATTGACACATCACGATCACCCAAAGTTCATAGTTTACCTCGGGGTTCACTCTTGGTGTTGTACATTCTATGGGTTTGGACAAATGTATAAGGCCATGTATCCATCATTATAGTATCATACAGTATTTTTACTGCTCTAAAAATCCTCTGTGGTGCATCTATTCATCCTTCTCTCCCCTAACCCCTGGAAACCACTGATCTTTTCACTGTTTCCATAATGTTGCCTTTTCCAGAATGTCATATAGTTGGAATTATACATTATGTAGGCTTTTCAGATTGGCTTTTTTCACTTAGTGTTATCCTTTAAATTTCCTTGATGTATTTTCATGAGTTGATAGCTCATTTTCTTTTAGTGTTGAATAATATTCCATTGTCTGGATGTACCACTGTTTATTTATCCATTTACCTACTGAGGGACATCTTGGTTGCTTCCAAGTTTTGGAAATTATGAATAAAGCTACTATAAACATCCGTGTGCAGGTTTTTGTGTGGATATGAGTTTTCAACTCCTTTGGGTAAATACCAGGGAAAACTTATAATCATTTTTGAAAAGGAAGGCAGGGGCTTAAATTGTGGTGCTCTGTATGGATATCCATTTCTCTGTCATTTGAAGATCCTAGTGGATGATGTTTTTAGCTGTGCAGTCTCCACATTAAGCCTTTTTCTCATTTGGATAATGTTTTCTTTAGCCAAAGGACTAATGAGAAATAAGATTTCAAGGACTTTATTCTACAAGTAGATAGTAATTCCGATGAGAATAAGGACTGTTTCGAAATTTTGAGTCTAATCTAATGTTATGCGTACTCAATATATGTTTTTCAATGATGATGATGTGGTATTAATTAGCTCCATGAAAATACTTCACCTGGCAGTGTTATTGAGAAATAAATTTGGTTGTCATAAAAATATCACTGAGTTTCTAAGGGGACTTCTTGAATTTGTGGCAGGCTGTGTTAGATTTGATTGTATTTTACTGATCCACTTTTTATTAAAATCAAGTGAAA
Source organism: Equus asinus (assembly GCF_041296235.1). Classification (NCBI taxonomy): domain Eukaryota; kingdom Metazoa; phylum Chordata; class Mammalia; order Perissodactyla; family Equidae; genus Equus; species Equus asinus. The sequence goes on from NC_091799.1 coordinate 84,246,970, forward strand.
TTGGTTGCACAGTAATACAGAACGATTCTATACGTATTCCTTAGCTTAGATAAAAATGCAACAAAAAACACGAGCAAGTCTTGTTCTGTTATACTTCAAACTCTTGGTGAACGTCTTATGATTCAATATGCTGTTGGTATTATTGAAAAGATCCTGAGTCAGTCATCTAGAAATGCTCCCACACAAAGACTCACAGGAGATTACAGATCATTTTTCAGACTAGGGACAGTCAAATAGACTTAGGCCTGAAGAAAATGTAGTTATATAAGGAATCTAAAAGCAGTAAAAAATTTCCATTAACCATACAGAAGAGAAAACCATTACCATTCTGCCATTTCAGCAGTATGATATAAAACAATGCTCTGATAAAAGATGAAAACAAATCTATAAATCCAGTCTATGCTTGAGGAGAACATGTTCATGGTAGCATTAAATGTGACTTCAAATGCAATGCAGACCACCTGAAGACCTTCTCAGTGATGGTCAACCTCAGTAAGATTGTGAAACTCAGAAACTTGGCCCTGCAACAAAATTGCCCTATTTCTTTGAGAGGTTTTATTAATTTCACTTATAAATCTCATCTAACATTTGGACAGCAGCAATAACCCTTAGAATTTTGGCTAGTCTGTTAGCATTGGTGAAATATAATGAAGTTGAAAAAATGTATCTATTTTGCATCTATTTTGTGCATGAGATTGTGCTAGCATTTTGGGAAAAATCAAAGCTGTAAAAAAAAAAGGAGGGGAAAAGAAAGAGAGGAGGATCCAAGATGGCGCTGTGAGTAGTCCTCTTTGTCTCTCCCCCTTCGAGTCTACAATTATTTGGACACTCATCGCTTAACAAAGGATATCCAGACAGCATCTCAGGACGTCTGAGAGACCCACACGACTGTACATCAGAAGGCGGACGGACTTCCCACTGGGAGGATGTGGAGATAGGTGAAAACTCTCCAACCCCGACTGAACAGCCTAGTACCTGCAAGCGGCTTTCTTCCAACAGATGCCCCCAGAAGATCAACACACACCTAGGGCTGGAGGGAGCACACAACAGAGGAGCGACGGTGGAAACAGGTGACCAGAACCCTACCTAAACCCCCCGCAATTACTCCTAAACGCAGAGGGAAACTCTAGAGTTACACACCTGAGCCCGTGGGGAGAGTCTCTCCCTGCCATTGGCAGGGAGATCCCACCTAGTGTTCACGGCACCCGGAGAGTCCCAGAGAGAATCACTGAGGGTACAGAGGCCCTCCGGCTGCCACTGCCTGCACAGTGGGGAAAGGGATTACCAGAGATTTCAGAGAGGACTGGGGCTGGGTGAAGCTCCAGAGGCCGGCTCCATGCCCCGGAGGGGAAGCTCCAGAGTTCCGCCTGGGCAGCAGACAAAACTCTCTGTCTGCCATTAGCGGAGGGGCCATGCCCAGCATCCACAACACCGGGAGGGTCCCGGAGAGGAGAATATCAGGAAGGGCAGCAGCTGACCAGCTACCACTGAAATCAGGATCTCTGGCTATCCCCCAGACAGGGCAAAGGGCTCCCTGAGTTCCTGGGGAACAGGACTGGGGCTGGGTGAAGTTCCAGCGACCCAGCTCCGTAGCCTAGGAGGAAACCCTACAGGCTCACAGCAGCCTCAGGGAAAGCCTCTGCACAGCACTAGGAGAGAGCACCCATCCGGTAGCCACAAGGCTGGAAGACCCCGGGACAAAAGTAGCATAGCTAGGTGAGCTAACCACAGACTATAGAAGATGCCAATAGCTCTGCTGCGACCCATAGTGGACAAGTGAGATTTTGTGGGTGCCGACAGTGACGGAGCGGCAAATATAAGTGATCCTACCCCTGGCCGCTGGAAAAGCCCATAACACCGTTGCAGACCCCAAGGAGGGAGCACGTCTAGGTGGGCTGCAACAGTAGGCACCAGCAGCCTGAAGCCCCACCATGACGGCCCCCATGGCAGAAGAGGGAATCCAAAGGACCACTGTGACTATGAGGAGGGGCCCAGGCCCAGTTAGCAACTGTGGATAGGGTTCCTGGTTGGTGCAGTATAAACAGCTGCTCCCACACCACAGCAGCAGAAACAAGTGGAAGGAGCAACTAAACTCTATCTCTATGCAGAGGCACAAATCAATAACATCAAGCAATATGAAAAAATACATTAAATCTCCAGAACAGAAGGAAAATAACAAATACACAGAAAACAATCCCAAAGAAAATGAGATATATAACCTAAATGACGATGACTTCAAAACAGCCATCATTAAAATACTCAATGAGTTAAGAGAGAATTCAGATAGACAACTCAATGAGTTCAGGAGCTATGTCACAAAAGAGTTTGATACGATAAAGAAGAACCAAACAGAAATATTGGAAATGAAGAACACAATAGAGGAGATTAAGAAAAATCTAGATGCACTGAACAGTAGGGCCGATAATATGGAGGAAAGAATTAGCAATTTGGAAGATGGCAATATAGAAATGCTGCAGGCAGAGGAGGAGAGAGAAGTAAGACTAAAAAGAAATGAAGAAACTCTCCGAGAATTATCAGACACAATTAGGAGATGCAACGTAAGGATTATAGGTATACCAGAGGGAGAAGAGAAGGAGAAAGGGGCAGAAAGCCTATTCAAAGAAATAATGGCTGAGAACTTCCCAAATCTGGTGAGAGAGATGGATCTGCAGGTGACAGAAGCCAATAGATCTCCAAACTTTATCAATGCAAGAAGACCAACCCCACGGCATATAGTAGTGAAGCTAGCAAAAGTCAACGACAAGGAGAAAATACTAAGAACAGCCAGGCAAAAGAAACTAACCTACAAAGGAACCCCCATCAGGCTATCAGCAGATTTCTCAGCAGAAACTTTACAGGCCAGAAGAGAGTGGAATGATATATTCAAAAATCTGAAGGACAAAAACTTACAGCCAAGAATTCTCTACCCAGCGAAAATATCCTTCAAATACGGTGGAGAAATAAAAACTTTCCCAGATAAACAAAAATTAAGGGAGTTCATTGCCACAAAACCTCCTCTTCAGGAAATCCTCAGGAAAACCCTCATTCTTGAAAAATCAAAAAAAGGAAAGGGGCTACAAAACCAAGAGCAGAGGAGATAAGTAGAAGGACAACAACAGAGAGTAGCAGCTCTTCATCAGAACAGATTAAACCATGGGACGAGAAACAAAAGAAATTGAAGAAAACCAGAAAACAAGACATAAAATGGTAGTGGTAGGCCCCCACATCTCAATAATCACTCTAAATGTAAATGGATTGAACTCCCCAATCAAAAGACACAGAGTGGCAGGATGGATCAAAGAACAAGACCCAACAATATGCTGCCTCCAGGAAACACACCTCAGCCCCAAAGACAAACACAGACTCAGAGTGAAGGGATGGAGAACAATACTCCAAGCTAGTAATGAACAAAAGAAAGCAGGTGTCACTATACTAATATCAGACAAGGTAGACTTCAAAGCAAAACAGATAAAGAAAGACAAAGAGGGACAGTATATAATGATAAAAGGGACTCTCCACCAAGAAGACATAACACTTATAAATATATACGCACCCAACACAGGAGCACCAAAATTTGTAAAGCAACTCTTAATAGAACTAAAAGAAGACATCAACAACAATACAATAATAGTAGGGGACCTCAACACACCATTAACACCAATGGACAGAACATCCAGAGAGAAAATCAACAAGGAAATAATAGAATTAAATGAAAAATTAGACCAGATGGACTTAACAGATATATATAGAACACTTCATCCAAAAACAGCAGGTTACACATTCTTCTCAAGTGCACACGGAACATTCTCAAGGATTGACTATATTTTGGGAAACAAAGCAAACATCAATAAATACAAGAGAGTTGAAATAATATCAAGCATCTTTTCTGATCATAATGCTATGAAACTAGAAATCAACTACAAGAAAAAAGCAGAGAAAGGTGCAAAAATGTGGAGACTAAACAACACGCTTCTGAACAAACAATGGATCATTGAAGAAATTAAAGAAGAAATCAAATATTATCTGAGACAAATGAAAATGAGAACACGACATACCAAATCATTTGGGATGCAGCAAAAGCAGTCCTAAGAGGGAAATTCATCGCAATACAGGCTCACCTCACTAAACAAGAAAAAGCTCACATAAGCAACCTCAAATGACACCTAACAGAACTAGAAAAAGAAGAACAAACAAAGCCCAGAGTCAGTAGAAGGAGGGAAATAATAAAAATAAGAGCAGAAATAAATGATATTGAAACAAAAAAGACAATAGAAAGGATCAATGAAACAAAGAGTTGGTTCTTCGAAAAAATTAACAAAATTGACAAACCTTTAGCCAGACTCACCAAGAAAAGAAGAGAGAAATCTCAGATAAATAAAATTAGGAATGAGAGAGGAGAAATCACAATTGATACCAAGGAAGTACAAGGGATCATAAGAGAATACTATGAAAAACTATATGCCAACAAATTGAACAACCTGGAAGAAATGGACAAATTCCTAGACTCCTACAATCTCCCTAAACTGAATCAGGAAGAAATGGAGAATCTGAATAGGCCGATCACAAGTAAGGAAATAGAAACGGTAATCAAAAACCTCCCCAAAAAGAAGAGTCCAGGACCAGACGGCTTCTCTGGAGAATTCTACCAAACATTCAAAGAAGACTTAATACCTATTCTTCTCAAACTGTTCCAGAAAATTGAGAAAGATGGAGTACTCCCTAACACATTCTATGAAGCCAACATCACTGTGATCCCCAAACCTGACAAGGACAACACAAAGAAGGAGAACTACAGGCCGATATCACTGATGAACATAGATGCAAAAATCCTCAACAAAATTTTGGCAAACTGAATACAGCAATGCATCAAAAAGATTATACACCATGATCAAGTGGGATTTATACCAGGGACACAGAGATGGTTCAACATCCGCAAGTCAATCAACGTGATACACTACATCAACAAAATGAAAAACAAAAACCACACGATCATCTCAATAGATGCAGAGAAAGCATTCGACAAGATCCAACACCCATTTATGATAAAAACCCTCAATAAAATGGGTATAGAAGGAAAGTACCTCAACATAATAAAGGCCATATATGACAGACCCACAGCCAACATCATACTCAATGGACAAAAACTGAAAGCCATCCCTCTGAGGACAGGAACAAGACAAGGGTGCCCACTTTCACCACTCCTATTCAACATAGTACTGGAGGTGTTGGCCAGAGCAATTTGGCAGGAAAAAGAAATAAAAGGAATCCAAATAGGTAACGAAGAAGTAAAACTCTCGCTGTTTGCAGACAACATGATCTTATATATAGAAAACCCCAAAGAATCCATAGAAAAACTATTAGAAATAATCAACAACTACAGCAAAGTAGCAGGGTATAAAATCAACATACATAAATCAGTAGCATTTCTATACACTAACAATGAACTAACAGAAAAAGAACTCAAGAACTCAATCCCATTCACAATTGCAACGAAAAGAATAAAATACCTTGGGATAAACTTAACCAAGGAAGTGAAGGATCTATACAATGAAAACTACAAGACTTTCTTGAAAGAAATTGACGACGACATAAAGAGATGGAAAGACATTCCATGCACATGGATTGGAAGAATAAACATAGTTAAAATGTCCATACTACCTAAAGCAATCTACAGATTCAATGCTATCCCAATCAGAATCCCAAGAACATTCTTCACAGAAATTGAACAAAGAATCCTAAAATTCATATGGGGCAACAAAAGACCGCGAATTGCTAAAGCAATCCTGAGCAAGAAAAACAAAGCCAGCGGAATCACAATCCCCGATTTCAAAACATACTACAAAGCTACAGTGATCAAAACAGCATGGTACTGGTACAAAAACAGGTCCACAGATCAATGGAACAGAAATGAAAGCCCAGAGATAAAACCACACATCTATGGACAACTAATCTTCGACAAAGGAGCAGAGGGCCTACAATGGAGAAAAGAAAGTCTCTTCAACAAATGGTGCTGGGAAAACTGGACAGCCACATGCAAAAGATTGAAAATTGACCATTCTTTTTCACCACACACCAAAATAAACTCAAAATGGATCAAAGACCTAAAGATTAGGCCTGAAACAATAAGTCTTCTGGCAGAGAATATAGGCAGTACACTCTTTGACATCAGTTTCAAAAGAATCTTTTTGGACACTATAACTCTTCAGTTGAGGGAACCAATAGAAAGAATAAACAAATGGGACTTCATCAGACTAAAGAGCTTCTTCAAGGCAAGGGAAAACAGGATTGAAACAAAAAAACAGCTCACTAATTGGGAAAAATATTTACAAGCCACTTATCCGACAAAGGGTTAATCTCCATAATATACAGAGAACTCACACGGCTTAACAACAAAAAAACAAACAACCTGATCACAAAATGGGCAGAGGACATGAACAGACATTTCTCAAAAGAAGATATGAATATGGCCAATAGACACATGAAAAGATGTTCATCATCGCTAATCATCAGGGAAATGCAAATCAAAACTACACTAAGATATCACCTTACACCCGTTAGATTGGCAAAAACATCCAAAATCAAGAGCGACAAATGTTGGAGAGGTTGTGGAGAAAAAGGAACCCTCATACACTGTTGGTGGGAATGCAAACTGGTACAGCCACCATGGAAAACAGTATGGAGATTTCTCAAAAAGTTAAAAATAGAAATACCCTATGACCCAGCCATCCCATTACTGGGTATCTATCCTAAGAACCTGAAATCAGAAATCCCAAGAGTCCTTGCACTATGTTCATTGCAGCATTATTTACAATAGCCAAGACATGGAACCAACCTACATGCCCAGAAACTGATGATTGGATAAAGAAGATATGGTATATATACACAATGGAATACTACTCAGCCATAAAAAAAGACAAAATTGGCCCATTCACAGCAACGTGGATGGACCTCGAGGGTATTATGTTAAGCGAAATAAGCCAGTCAGAGAAAGACGAACTCTATATGACTCCACTCATAGGTGGAAGTTAGTATATTGACAAGGAGATCTGATCGGTGGTTACCAGGGAAAAGGGGGGTTGGGGGGAGGGCACAAAGGGGGAAGTGGTGTACCCACAACATGACTAACAAAAATGTACAACTGAAATCTCACAAGGTTGTAATCTATCATAACATTAATAAAAAAATAAAAATAAAAAAATAAAGGAGGGCTGGTCCCATGACTGAGTGGTTAAGTTCACATACCCCACTTCGGTGGCCCAGGGTTTTGCCCGTTGGGATCCTGGGTGCGGACATGGCACTGCCTGTCAAGCCACGCTGAGGCAGCGACCCACATAGCACAGCCAGAGGCACTCACAACTCGAATATACAACTAGGTACTGGGGGGATTTGGGGGAAAAAGAAAAGAAGATTGGCAACAGATGTTGGCTCAGGTGCCAATCTCTAAAAAAAAAAAGGAAGAACACATTAAATTATTTGAGAGGTGATACTTGCATGCATGGCAGAAATAGTGAACCATATAAGACAATTTACAGTCAAATTTAAAATTTTCTAAACAGAATGTGAAGTGTTAAAGAAACTCACAAGAAGGGTCTCCAGTGTGAGCTGCAGTAACTGGGTTTGGTTAATAAAGTAGGTCTCAAGCTATGCATTGAAAAGATGCTTTCTTGGAATAGTATTAAGGAGAGCAGTTTTGATTTATCTTGGTCGGATTAGCTACATGTGTAAGGTGAATGAAAGATGGCTGTGTAAACACCAACAAAGAGAACCAAAAAATGTCACAAGGACACTCCTAAAAAAGTAGATATGCTATGCACTTTGAAATACGTTAAGAGGATAGATTTCACATTAGGAGCTTTTTTTAAAAAAAAAAAAAAAACAAGAAAAAAATCAAAACCAAAACTCACAAAAGAAAAGAAGAATTTTGGGAGGTGATGCATATGTTTAGATCCTTGGTTGTGGTGATAGTATTGTGGGTGTACACATATGTCCAAACTCATCAAGATGGATACATTAAATGTGAGCAATTTTTTATATATCAGTTATAGCCCAATAAAGCTAAAAAAACAGAGATAATCTTGACATGTGGAAATTAGAGAAGTCGCATGTGATAGAGGACCACGTTCAGGGCTAACGTTTGTAAATATGAGCAGAAGCAACTGCGTGGAATACTCATTACACATAAAGAATTAATACTTTTATAAACCTTTGCAAATGCATGTGATGTGAAAGAACAGCCTCAAGGAGAGTGTATTCAAACTTTGAATCGGGGTAGATATGCATAGATGTTCATAGATGGAGTCATAGATGTATGATTCTCATGTATGAACATGAAAGACGATGTTTTAATTCATATCAAGTAATCAGCATATGAAACAAAACACTACAATGAAGTCCACATTCTAAATTATTTGGCAAAAACTATGAGAGGAGCTCTCTCTTCCCTAGCAAAGGTCTGTCTCTCCCCTTCCCTCCAAACTTCGCAGAAAACTTACATTATCCATTACTCCTCCTATTTTTCTTATCTTTAATCTTTTACTGTTTACTGGATCCTTCCAAACAGCTTTTAGATATACTCAAGAATCTCTTATATTTAAAATAAAACAAAGCAGTAAGTAATCTCAAATACACAAATAAATACACCTTGCTAAGCTAAATTTTAATCATTGTCAGAAATCATCTTAAATATTACCTGCTGGGAAAATAGTTTCTGACTACCTAAAAGTAATTAGTCTACAGCTATGTAAAACTTTTTACTTATCCTTTGAAGCACTTAGCACAAATATTATCAATTGGCAACTTGTGAAATGATTTGCTTATTGAATGCTCTTTGTGCTAGGCTGTAACTTCTCATCAGCTGTTTATGGCCATAGCACTGAATTCTCAGTGCCTAGAACAGTACCTGGCAAGTAGTGGCCCTCGATTTATTTTTGTTGCATGAAGGAATGGCTAGAGAGCCCAGTCTTTCCAGTATGTGAAATTGCTACATCTAACTCTAGATCTTCAAAGATGCACTGGGTAGAGGGAAGAATTAGGCATCCTACATATGTCATCAAACCTTATCTAGCTCATCTTTTCTGTTTTTTTCACTCCTGTCATTTGGACCGTGGTTTTTGTATGTCCAGGTTGAAGGAAAATAATGATGGCAAATGTGCCAGCGTCCTGACTCAACTTTACTCCAACATAAACTTTGAGGGGCATTTCCTAATTACATAACCCTTTCATCTGCACATATGTTTACAGCTTTACCAACTTATATCAGTCCAGTCCCGTGATGGAACATAAGCAATAAAATATAACCTGAATGATCATTATTCTAAGAGTAGTTATAGAGATTACTATATGATTGCTTCTGATCCCACAAGCTGCTGCTAATAGCTAGACCTATATGATAGAATAATTGAATTGGGGCATAATTAATTTAACCATTTCAGCTTTTCCATCATCGTGTCCTATTGTATCATGGTTACTTGTAGGCCAAATCACGTACAAAGACTCTCCAGAATGTATGACTTGACTCTCTCACAGACAGTCTACTCACATCAATTAGACACAGAAAGACACCGGACAAATATTTAAGTGGATATGGGCTACGTTATAAATAAAGGAGAAAATGTGTTGAAATTTCCCAGCCTCCATTTCTAAGCAACAATCCTACAATCACTGGGGCAGCCAGAATGAATATTGTTGACTCTCTTTTAAGGAGTACTGTGATGTACGGTTAAAATAGAAAGCAAACTTTAGCACAATTAAGGTATTTAGTTTCAACAGCCTTATATAGAGATATAGAATGATTTTTAATTTTTGCTGATATTTACCAAACTAGAATTTAGAGTTTCATCTCACTGATGGAAAGGATGCTCAGATTACTGAGAATAAAAACACAGAATTATAGTCACTGTAGTCATTCTTTCATACTTTATGCCTACACAAAAGATAAAATGGAGCTTGGAATTCTACACAAATGAGGATAGTAATTGGACCATTTAATATGGTCATTTAAATTTAAAAAAGCAAATTTGATGTAGTCATGCACCAATGCATCTCTGTACGTCTTATTTCTGGTGTCTTCTGGTGTGTAATGTCTAATTACAGAAGTTGAGTGACTTGTTCCATATGGTTGTGTTCTGTAGATTAGCAGGAAACATAAAATGGTTCTAATGAGTCTATACTCCTATTTGTTTGGCCTTAAAAGCCATTTAAAATATCCTCACCTCAAATTGCTGTGCAAGTCCATTGCTTTCAGTGGGTTATGATGCAGAGGCAATAAGATGATCCCATTTGCTTTCAAAAAAACTTAAGAATAATCTACTGTAAACTGTGGTACACTACCTTCCCCCACTTTTTTCAGTTAAACCAAAATCATCGAGTTTACCAGTGGAATTAGGGTTTGTTACCCACTCTGTTGGAATTAGGAAAAGTGCTTTTGAGAATATATTTGCCCCTACAAATTGAAAGGAAATGTAGGAGAATTTCTTCCCTATTCTAAAGCAGTTAACATCAAGGAGATGCTCAGTCATCCAAGGCATTTGGAAGATACTTTCACCCGAAGATCAAAATTCATGTAAAACACAGTTTTAATATCCTTCTCATGGCCCAAGAATAGGGGTTATTGCATTTGTGCAGTAACACTCCCTCCGTGCTTAAAATCATGCAGAGTACTTAGGGACATGTAACGTATGGCAATCTCATACCTGTAAGATTTGACTTTCACAAACAGGAAGGAAAGCAAATGCATGTAAAGTGGTTAATACAAAATAATATATGTTAAAATATCAAAGAGAGTGGTATGGATAATGAATACTATGCTAGTTCTGAGTAGAAAACTCAGCTGGAGACATCAAAGAAACTTCCTTGAGATGTAAGGTCTTGGGCTGGGCTCTGAAGAATGAGTAAGATGTGGGTAGACAGAGGAGAAACTGGTAAATACTCTAGGCCACAGCACAACATAAGCAAAAGCACAGAGGCTGGAAAATGTATGGTAAACAGTAGAGAGAATCACATGGTGAGAGAAGAGGATAGGAACACTTGATTTCGAAACTCAGTCCTATCATTTATTATTTGTGAGACCTTAGGCAATTTCATTAATTTTCTTTTCTTTCTTTTTGGTGAGGACGATTGCTCCTGAGCTAACATCTATTGCCAATCTTCCTCTTTTTGCTTGAGGAAGATTGTCCCTGAGCTAACATCCATGCCAGTCTTCCTCGATTTTGTATGCGGGATGCCACCACAGCTTGACTTGATGAGCAGTGTGTAGGTCCACACTGGGAATCTGAACCTGTAAAGCATGGGCTGCCGAAGCAGAGCATGTGAACTTAATCACGTGCCACCTGACTGGCCCCTAATTGATTTTCTTAGTCTCAGATTCCTCATATGCAAGTAAAGGCAATAAATCCACACTTATACGTGTGGTCAGAAACAATGTTTTTAAAGAGGTTTTTAAAAATGTCATGGTGCTAAATGAATTTTAATTGCTCCATTTTATTTTCTTGGAAGAAAGCGAAGATTTATAGTGGAAGGTAGAGTACATTTAAGTTAGATTTTGGAAGACTTAAATGACACACAAGAGGCATTTAAACTTTATCCTGTACTCACCGGATAGATTTTGAAAGTTTAGGATAGATTTCGAAACAAATCCACTTTGTGATAATTTGCAGGATTTATTAGCAGTGTGTGAGAATGAGCCAGAAAGACTAGATGAAGGATTCATTTGATAAGGTCCAAATTAGAATGCTTATAGTTGCCTTTTTTAGAATTAATGAAAGCAGGACAAAGGAGAATAGTTTTGTGAAGCTAATATCAGTAATTGATAGGTTCTGATTAATCTCTTTTGTAACAAGACCTCAATCAGGAAAATATTTATATAAGTCACTCTAAAATTCAGCGTATCAGTCGGGGCCCTTAATTGCAACCTATAAAAAAAGACTCTTACTTTAGGTGGAAGGAATTTAGAAAGGATGTAAGGTAACTCACAGATGCTCTGTGAGGTTCAGAACACTAGCTGTAGAGGCCTCTTCTCCTGAAACAATGCCCCAAACTGTACCATAGACCCTTTCCAGCAGAGATACACACAGATACCATGACAGGACACTAGAGATAAAGCTAGCATCTTCATACTGCTGCCTCTGGAAACAAGATGTCTTGTTTTCCCCAGATTGGATTGCTCAGAGTCTCTCATTCTTTATGTCACTAGATTGTCAGTGAGCTCAAGTCACATGCAAGAGAATCTGGGAATTTGGCTTGAATGGTGGTAGGAAAAGGTTCATAATGTAGGAGGTTCCCCCACATAGAGGAAGAGTGTTGTTGTGGGCTGAGTTGTGTTCCTTCCAAATGCATATGTTGAAATCTTGAACTCTGGTACCTCAGAATGTGGCTATATTTGAAGAAACAGCCTTTAAGGAGGTAATTAAGTTTAAAAGACATCATTGGGAATGGACCCTAATCCAATATGATTGGTGTCCTTATAAGAAGAGATTAAGACAGAGACATGCACAGAGGGAAGACATTGTGAAAAGACAGGGAGAAGATGGCCATCTACAAGCCTAGGAGAGAAGCCTCAAAAGAAACCAATCCTCTAAGACTTCTAGCTTCCACGATTGTGAGAAAATAAGTTTCTGTTGGTTAAGCCACTCAGTCTGTGGTGCTTTGTTATGGAAGCCCTAGGAAACTAACACAAATGTTCCTAGGTACTGGATAGACAAAAATAATGCCAAATGTAAACTGTGCTTATAAAAAAGAGGAATTTCCCAGGTGGGAAAACAAATCAAAAGTAAGAAAAATTGAAGAAAGCTGAGAAAGAATGTCTTGGCATGTTCCACATAGAAGTCAGAGAGTCATAGTGTGGATAGAGAAATCTGAGTTTATCTGGGACATTTTGAGTTTGAGGTGGTAGTGAAATCTGAGCGAACATATTCAATAAAGAGATGGAGATGCAGATCGAGAACTTAGAAAAGAGTTCAAGCTTGATATATGGATATGGGCTCATTCGTGAAGATGTGGCCATCAAAGACTAGAGAGAGAGTCCACTGTGGGTAGTTCTGGATAAAAAAGGAAAGCTTTTCTAAAGAATGAAAAAAATGGCAAAATTGGAGGGTAGAAGACAAGAAAGAGCTAAAAATCAAAGGAAAATATATGTAAAGGAGAGTGAGTGCCTGTATGTTTCTCTCATGCCTCCGTTCTATATAATCGTGTGCTAACATTTGTGTCCAAAGAGTGATTCAGAGTGTTAGAGGGTCCCAGACATGAGTAAAGGGAGTACAGTGTTGGCAAAGCAAGCAGTGAGTTGGGGGGAAAGTATGGTTAGGATGATAAGCTTGGGCAGTTTCAATAAAAACAAAGTTGATTCCCTGGAAGAAGGGGCAATATAGCAGGAATTTTGGTGGCAGGAGCTTATTGTGCTCATTTCTGAGATAAATGACAAATATGGCAGGAAGCAAAATAGACCAGCTCCATCCTTCTGGATCTTGCTTTCTCATGAGCATTATAAACAGGTAAACTGAAATTTACAGTGTCATGTGCCATGACACAGATCAAACCTAGAACATGGGAACCTGGGATGCTATGGGTGGATATATATAGAAGACAACCTAATTCAGACTTCAGAAAGTGACGTCTAAACTAAGATCAAAAGAAAGAAAAAGAGATAGCAGGCTAAGAAGTTATGGGGTGATGGACGTTAGATTTTGGGCTTGAGCCCATGAGTATTACTAATTTTAAGTAGGGGAGTGATGTAGTCAGATTTATGTTTTAGAAGGGGTCAGACTAAAGCTGCAGAGTCTAGTTAAGGAACTGTTGGATATGTCACAGCAATAGACGATAGTGCAATGAACTAGAAGGGTGATAGTAGGTAGGGAGAGAAATAAGTAAATTTCAAATGCATGTAGGATAATCAACAGGATTCATTAATTGGATGTGGAAAGTAAAGGAAGAAGATAAAGAGTGATCCAAAGTTTACATCTAGTGCAAAGGGGTGGACTGTGATACCATTCACTGAGGTAAGGAGCATCAGAGGAGGAGAATGGAAGTGGTAAAGAAGAAAATATGAGTATACTTCCAGACTGGATTAATTTAAGGTAGATATGGAAACCAAATTACAAACTTATGCTCAAGAGAAAGATTTGGACTAGAAAGAGAGGTTTGAAAGTCATCATATGCCACTGCTATTATTCCTAATATTATTACAAACAACAACAACAATCGTTATAGACTATGATGGCCTAAAAGTGGTGAAAAGGAGAACATCACAAGATAGTGGAAGTAGCCATTAGTGACAAATCCTGCTAGTAAGTTATATGGGCCAAAGACTAAAAAGCCTCCAACAGATTTAGCAAAATGAAGACACTGGCAAATGTTTTAGAAAGTGGTGAGGTGAGAAGTGAGTGAAATGGATTGCAGAGTAAATATTAAGTGAGTAAAATGAAATAAGAATATAGAAGAATATTTCAAGGTGTTTGGCTCTCGAAGAGAGGAAGGAGATATGGCAGTACCTGGAGATAGCTGGATGGGTGGACAGGGGAGAGCTTTTCTAAGATGGGAGAAGTCTGCATATTTTGAGAGACTGACAGGAAGGAGATAGTGGAGAGGAAGAAGTGGACTATACTGGAGAAAGAAGCTATAAATGGCCAACCCAGGGGACTAAGACAAAAGAGTGTAATGATATCTAGGTCAAGGTGGAAGGATCCACATTACATCAAGATGCAATGTTAATGTCATGGTAAAAGGGAAAAGGTAGATATAAGTATGTTCATCAGTTTGGAGGTTGGGAGTTAATAGCATTCATTTCTGGTGGCTTCTGTGCTTGTTTGTTGGAGGGGGCAGGGCTGTGGTGCACAGGAGCTACAGTAGTAAACTCCGATGCAGAAAAATTTCTTTTCGTCAGGGTTAGTCTTATGAACACATTCACGAGTCTGCTCTGTCCTAGGGTGGGGTTGTATTTCGCTTAGTTTTCTAAGCACTGTGTTATAGGAAATACTCTGAATAGCAGAGTTATTGTACAAGAGGAGGCTTGCCACTCATGGATGTAAACAAGTTCATAAAGGTGTTAGATTAAAGCACTTGACCTCTAGTAATGTCATAGGACATCTCCCTCCAGGCCAAAAAAAAAAAAAGAAAATGCAGTGCCAATACATGGTAATTTGGATTATATGTTATTTGATCCTACATGTCTTTTGTCAGCCTTCATGAAGAACACAAAACAGATATAAAGGACAGAAATGCAAGTACGTGAGATAGCAAAGTAGGGCACAAAATTCTGAATGATCCCATTATTTAGAAAGTCTGTATCAGTACAAGGTTTAGATTAGTATCTTTAATATTCTGAGTCTTCTGTGATAGGGGCTGGTTCTCATTATGAGAGGAAAAGAAAAGGAAGAAGTGAGCCAGTGCAGAGGGGGGAGGAGATTCTTTTTCTTTCAATGGGTTGACTCTAGCACTAACTAGCTGTGGGATTTCGGGAAGATGACTTGATCTCATTAATTTGCAGTCGAAGTAAAAGGTAATTAGGAACCTAATTTGTGAATGCCTCTGAATGTCATCGTCTTTTTATATGCTGTATATTTAAACTTCAAATGTATATTATTAGTCCCATTTTCTAGATAAGAAAATGGAGGCCGGGTTAAATTAAAACACAACTTCAAATTCAAATAGCTTGGTCTTAAATGTAGGTCCACCTGAATTCAAAGTCTATGCATTTTCCATAACACTTACTAATCTTGCATATACCTTTCAGCCCAGAAATCCTATATAAGTGTAAAGGATTAAGGAAGGACTTTTTAATGTTGGTGACACTTTCTTCTGTTCCTATCTCTCCCTTTATCCATTCTCTGTACTGCCTCATTCCTCTGTTTACTTTGTAGTTCAATAAATGGGTCTGTTGGCCCACCTCTGTTTTCATCACACCCACTACCACTCTCTTTCCTAATTCCTCCTCTCACTTTCCCTTCCTTTAAGATATCAGAGGATTCTTGAAAAGATAGTGGGCAATGGTCATCAAAGTGCATGCCCAGTATTAAGGTCAGAATTATATTCTAAAAGAAAATTGTGTCACAGAATGTGTTCTTTTTTTCACTGACCCCATTACTCAGGTAAACTACTCTGCTTTATCCATATCCATAGCTGTAAATGGACAGGCCGTATTTCATAAGTTGCTTAAGCTAAAAATCTTGCTGGGCCCATCTGTTATGTAGAAACAATTTCCATCTAGAATTCTAAAATTCTACAGCTGGAAAGGACTCAAAGATCACCAAATCATACTAGGTCACTTTAGAATTGGGAAACTGGGTCTCTGCGAGAGCAAATACTTTTCCCAAGGCTGCCATAAGGAGCAGAATTCATACTTGCCCAATGGAGGCCTTTGAATAAGGATCTTTGGCTTGAAGTCTCAACACTTGATCAATTATTTAGCTAGAAAGGGATGTGAAAGGCTTATATGTTCCCTAATGGGACACATGGTTTAGGTCATATATCTTAGTGGTTGAGAGGATGTAAGGTTGAAGTCACAATTCTGCTGCTTTATATCTGAAACTGGTTTGCTCTACGAGCTCTGTAAAGGCAGTGATCACCTTTCTTCTTGTTATCGTAGTATACCCTGCACCTAGCGTGAAACTACCAAGTCAGGGGTACTTGACTTCATTCATTTGGAGGAATAAATAAGTGCACATAGAGTTTCTATCTCTTAAATTGTTAAGTTTCAAAGAGAATCTTGGTACACCAAGACCCTAAGAAGCTTTACGTGAATATAAGTTATTATTGCTAAAAACAAGGTTGAGTGTCTTCTTGCTTTATATTCAACATTTATGGATATCCAGGAGGCTTCTGATCATGTTTAGTAAGTTATTTCATCTTAAAGGCTGTTCTTAGAGACAAGGAATGTCCATGGAGCTCCTCGAAAAAACCAACAGTCAAGAAGGATGAAAGAACAGACTGTGCACTTGCTGCAGCAAAAACGTGCAAAGATGATACAAAGGGAGGTAAGAATAAGGGCCTGTGTGCTAGAAGGTTGTGGAGAGAAGGGCAACGATGAAGTTTGAAGTGTGCAGAGACTGTTTCTGCCATGCTTTCCCTCTCCCTCTTGCTTTTCTTGATGCTGAGTAGGAACAACACTTGTATCAAAACAGTGTTGGCAACTTGGTTTTCTGTAGTTCTTTGGAAGTTTCCAGTGATGTTACAAAAATTTAACTAAGTTTAAGGGACTCATTTACTTGGCAGAAAAGTAGAACCTCCTTGTTTTGAAAAAAGTGAGATCTATTTCATTAATATCCAAATCTGCATAGACAGAGGCTGTCACTACGGAGTGAAAGGAAGTGTACTGTATTTATACTGGCTCTGAGTGCCTGAAAATTTCCAGGGCATATGTATATTGACATATAATAGTATCCTGGTACAGAGGTTGTGAGAATGTAGGTCTAGACCATAAATAGCATAAATACTAAATACTACAATGTATTTAGTATTTATGTTAGTACAGGGCTAAAATGTTTTCAAACACATTCTTAATAAAATTAGTTATAATTTCTCAAAATGTAGTGATTCCAGCAGATGATTATACCACAACTTTACTTTTATTTATTTTTTTGCACTGAAGCACCAAATTCTTATTGGTTTCTATGAGGATTTGGATCATACATAATTTTAGAAAAATTGTGAGATGATGTCAGTGGCTTGTGAATTACTATATTCCCTATAAGGTAAACTGTTACTATGGCCATTTACAAAGCTATACGCAGGTCTTTGAAATATTGCTCTTGGAAGAGAATTTCCACTTGGGACAATGCACTTTCATTGCCTGTGTCTGTAGAGAAAATATTTGAGGTCAAGAATAACCAAATCCTGGACAACAAGTACAGTCTGTCAAAAACCAGAGCATCTGGAATCCTTATTGAAGTACCAGGAATGCCTATTGCTACTTGACCCACTTTTTTCTCTCCTTGTAAAATTATTCACATTTGTTTCAGCTATGAAAAGGAAGCAGGCTACAAAACTTTTATTTTATTTTGAAATGTCTTAAAATAATCAAGAAATCCATTTTTAAATGTCAAAATTTATTAGGATTATATAACCGCATACAGGTAACTCAAGTAGTAACTACACATATGGATGACAGTCTCATTAAATTGAACTTTAAATGGATGGGGACACATGATAGCTTCTGACATACAGAATTTCTCATTCAAACAGAATTCATAAAATCTACATCAGCCAAGGCAAAACTCACATGGGCCACTGAGTCATTGATTAGGATATGAAAATATTTCCTCTATAACACAAACATTTTCCCAAGGGCTTACTTATCTATAACTTATTTTATACTGTATGCACTTATATTTTAGCAACACTGTTTTTGAAAATTAATAATGACATCTTATTTTTCATAAGTTACACCTCTTTAACAGTACAAATTTATTGACGATCTTCATTTTTACATTTAAGATATGTGTAATTACGTTGGAGATCTACTTCAGCGCTGTGGGAAAAATATGGCTTTTGGGACATAGTTTTATCACTAGGTAGACAGATAGCTTATCAGCTAATTTAGAGAGAAAAAAGTCCAGAGGGCCAAACCACGATCAGGTAGGTCCAGGCAGAGGAAATACACTAAGCCTGGCTTCTTCAGTGTGGCTGAAATCAAAGACGTAGAAGCCACGAGGAAGCTACTTCATTCCTTTTTGTACTTTCTCCGTCTCCTCAACTGATTGATTCATTCTGTGGCCAGCAGAATGAGGCGTTCATCCCCAGCACTACTTTCCTGATCTTACGTTTTTGTGGAAGCATTGATTGCCTGGGAAACCTGCTAGGAATCCTGGCCAATAGTGGTCCCCTTCAGTTTCAAATGGACAGGAAACATAAAGGTGCTCAAGGACTGTCCCTGGTCAACTTGAAGAGGCCAGAAAAAGAGACCAAGCCCAAACACCAGAGCAGCTGCCCTATAAAGGGGCAATTGCTGCGGTGAGCTTCTAGACTGCCCCCTTGGTTTGGCTACGGCAGTCCACGAGGGGTGACTTGCTGCCCTTCAGAGTCTGTCTGCCGCTGTCTGCTTCATCGAGAAGTTCCTAGAATTACCATCCAACCAGTAAAATTATTTAAAAAATACTAACCCAGTCAATGGAGATATTTGATCTCTTAGAGTTTCACTATGTATGTGAAATGCTTGACATAGTGACATTGACAATTTTCACTGAATTATATAGAAACAATGCCTTAGGGTTTACAAGTATACTTCTATACAGTTGTTTTCATAGAATTAAATAGTAAATATCTCATTTTCAAGGGTTGGGAAACTGAGGCAAAAGAGGAAAGATACAAGATAATAGAATTAAAAACATCTCTCTCAGAATGTCATTCATATATTTAAGTCCCTTAGAGTAGAATATATTTTATGGTGTGATTATAAGTGCAACGTATAAGCCTATCTTTGCAGAGAAGCATCAGATTACCACTGATCTACATTCCTCTTTAAATATGAAATCCACTGTCTAATTTTCTCTGTTTTGCATATACTCAACCAAAGCCTTGAGTAGAATAATTGGTTTAGTAGCAGGGCCACAGTTTTAATCCACGCTTCCTGGCAGGTATGGGTTTGTTAGGTGGCAGGTGGCTAACATGTGAGACTCACTATATTGCTCAGTTGAATCAGTACCTAATTGCCTCCAGGACTGGCATTTTCTGGGAAATATTGCAATATGCATGCTATATTATATATAATATCCCTAACATCCCTCATTTCTACTATATCATTCAATATAACCAATTATACTATGAACGTCTTTACAAAGAATTGCCCAGTAGAGGCCTAATAAAAAGAAAAACTAACATTAATACACATTTCTTCTCTGCTCCTAAGTCTCATATCCTTTGATCTAGCATCTTTTAATCGACCTTGTCACCAATATATGTGAGCCATGCATGAACATTATATAGTGACCCAGGTTGCAGAGGAAACAGTAACGGTGATGACATTCAGTTTATAGATAAATTCATGACTCTGCTTTCTCTAAAAGGTCTGATGTAGTCTAGTGAATGTATGCATAATTAAAATATTTATGTTTGTTAGTATAGTCAAAGCCAAAAATTAAAACTTCATCAATATGATTGTGCAACTTGCAGTCTTTGATACTGTACAGAGTTCATTGACATCCCCACCTTCTCAGGATGCTGGGCCTGGACACTACATGAAGGAATGTGTCTGGGCTTGGGGCCAAAGATGGCCACTTCAGCCCTGACTCTAAGACACAAGTTACAAAGAATATGTCCTACGTCATGTTCCTTGTCTGGGCTGGCCACCCCGATGGGCACCTGACTGGACTTTAGAAGCATCCCATCCGTGGGGACAAAAAAGATAAAAACACCCCATCCATGGGAACAAGAAGAAATAACTCAAAGTATCCAAATGTCTAAAACCCTGAGTCAGAACCTAGAGAAACCTTAGGATGAAAAGGAGTTACAGGCATAGAACAATTGGAAGTCTCACTGAGGAAAGGACGTTTTGCCTCAGACCCACACAATTGGCAATCCTGCCTGCCATACAAACTATTAAGATTTCCTCGGCTGATTGTGGTGTGGATGTCGTGAGCACCGATTTGTTGTTCTTTGTTTCCCCGCTCTTTGTTTGGTTCTCCTTTATCCCTGCTCCTCATCCTGTTCCCCTTTATCAATAAACTCTGATCGCAAGTAGTCTTGGCGGTACCTGTCATTCCTTGGCCTGTGTGGCTGCAGACAACAGATACATTACATTTCCATCCCAGGACTAGTAGGCTGTCTGGTGGTTTGACTGAGTCAGCCTACATACACACATGTATTGAATTGTACCAAACTGACAAAATATTGGCCATGCCTTCTGCGTGAGTCATTTGTTCTTTTGAATATTTGCTGCATGCCAGGCACTATACAGCAGAGTACAAGACAGACGAAGTCTTTGCTTGCTTGGTGTTTACATAAGGCTAACGGCAGCGGTGGGACAAGAGAAATAGAAATGTACAAATAATACCATGGAGAGCGACAAGCGCTAAGAATGAGTAAGTGGAGGGTGTGAGGATGTGATGGAAAATCACAGGGGCACTTCATTCACATAGAAGAAACTACAGGGTGTAAGGTGATGGCAGAGAGGCAGTCCTTGCCTGCAAATTGCTGACTACCCAGGAGTTGCTGAGGTGTGTACACTAACTGTATTCACTAGTGTACTATTTCTCGAAGACAGTTCTACCAAATCCTCCTTTTGCAAGAGAAATGTTAATAGGTATTTTATGAAAAGAATGAAAAGTTCTGTGGTCATATCTCTGCAGAGCACTGCATAGCAATGTAGCTCCTCTTGGAAATTCAGGATGCATGGCACAATGCAAGGCAGGCTCTGGGGAGTCTGACAGTAATAAAAGAATTATACATATTTGCTTTTATCTTGTATTTCAAAAATAGTTTTGACCTTGCATCCTTATTCCAGTCCAGTAAGTGCTTTACCATATGGTGAATTTGAATGATAGAAAAGCAACAAAGGTGCCTAAGTATCATGAGATTTGGCAGCATAGATGAACCAGTGTATTTTGTGAAGGAAAATACTTATGGAAAATTTGGGTATCATCATTCTTTCGTGATGGCCACCATTGTCCAATTATCCTCAGAAATGTTTTCCTAGTGGAAATGATTTTGGAGTAGCATGTAGTGTGAGTTATTAGAGATATTAACATGTATAATACCAATCTCATAAAAATGGAAATAACTGGTTTTGTTTCAGCTTTGGCTAGTCTAGGATTATTATAAAGATACTGTATATCAATGGTATGTTACAAATAAGTCCAGCCCATGAAATTCTTTTATTTCAATTCTTGGCAATGTCAATTATAGAAAGTCTTTATTAGTCAGTTGGTACACACATATACACTTGATATTTTGAGATAATTTTCAGAGATGTCAGCAGAGTTGAAAGAAACCAATAGGAGATTGAAATACCCCAAGGAGAGTAAGAAGAGGATTCTTACCATCCCTAGTCCTAAACCCAAAAGGATAGCTGTATAGAGAGAGCTGCCTTAGATGAGTAATGTCCTTCACTATGGGGTAGCCCCCAACTCATAAACACTGGGCAGAAAAAGAAAAAGAACTCAAATTGCCCTCCTCTGCCTCCTAACGCCTAAAAACAGCTAGAAGAGAAAGGGCAAAGGGGCCATTGATGACTTTCATTTGGTTAACCTTTGAAGCCAGAACAGGGTGAAGAAGGGTATAAATTGATTTTGGAGAGGAAAAGAGACTATATTCACTACAAGAGCATTTGTATATCCTCCATGACAGAAAACCCTGACTCCAGGTGAGAATCATTTCATCTATTTTCATCCCTTACTAACCAAAAGGAGAGTTCCCAGCCCACAATAAAACCAGCCTGACTGCAGTAAGTATTGACATGACTGAGCTTTGATCATCATGATATTTGGGTTAATGCCCATGCCATCAAGAGTCTGCTACAATTTTGTGTTAACTGTAAAATTATTATATTATATTCTATTACATTTTTGACATCCATTACCACTGTACCAGTGGGGTCCACCAACCACTATGTTTTTTTAAAATAAAGGTAGTGACTACCTCCCTCCTTCATTGAAAGGCAAACCGTGAACAGGTGTTCTGGGTAATTATTCAGAATCATTTGCTTCCTACTCAGTTCCTCTTGTTCCTCAACTCTTGTAGGAAGATTCTGTTGGAGTTCTGCTCAGATTCCCTTGGATCCCTTTTACTGTTTCTTCTTGTGCGTCCCTTGGTTCTATGTCTTTTGCTTCCCATGGCCTGTACCTGCAACTCCATTTGGACAATTTTCCTTGAGTACATGCACCTCTTTGCTGGCATGTGGCATTCTTTTAGTCAGCTCAGGCTGCCAAAACAAAAATACCGTAGATTGGGTGGCTAAAACAACAGAAATTTATTTTCTCACATTGCTGCAGGTTAGAAGTCCAAGATCAAGGTTCTGGTACTTTTGGTTTCTGGTGAGAGCTCTCTTCCTGGCTTGTAGATGTCTGCCTTCTTGCTGTGTTCTTACATGGTGGGGGGATAGGGAGAGAGTGAGTAAGCTCCCTGATCTCTTCTTAGAAGGGCACTAATCCCATCATGAGGGCCCCACCCTCATGACCTCATCCAGACCTAATTACCTCCCAAAGGTCTCACCACCTAATACCTTCACATTGAGGGTTAGGGCTTCAATATGAATCTGAACTTTGGGGGAACACATTTCACCCTGTAGCAAGCTCTGAGGGAGAAGCGTCTGGGAGTTTGTATCCCCTTGGGGCAGCCTTTAGCCAATGACTGAGTTGACATGTTGGTGTGGTAATTTCCTGGGGCTGTAGGATTGATTGATTTATTGATGAATCACAGACATAATTTTTATACAATCCTATATATAAAACATGCTAAGAATCTTTCAGAATTATGTTTTCATCCACACTAGTCCAATTAAGTGTGTGTAGTATAAGATATAGTTAGTCTCTTTGACATTTTCTAATTATCAGTACAAAATAACCTCTTTTTTTAAAAATAATAAAACACGTTTGTTAATACTGCCATCACTGTTATTGTGACTCCATCAAAATCAATTTTTAGATATGCATTATACACACCTAAGACTCTAACTTGAGGAGCTAAATATTGCAGTCAAATTTCTCCATCATTTTCCAAACCAACACCACCATCTATTTAGATTTTCAGGTGTATAACTTTTTTTTTGAGGAAGATTGGCCCTGAGCTAACATCTGTGACAATCTTCCTCTATTTTATGTGGGATGCCACCACAGCGTGGCTTGATGAGTGGTGCTAGGTCCATGTCCAGGATCTGAACCCTCAAACCCTGGACTGCTGAAGCAGAGCCCATGAACTTAACCACTATGCCACCGGGCCCCCAGGCTTGTGACTTTTGAAAACTACTATTTCCTCCTATGGAAAATGCTCTGTACATCCATCAGGAACCTTACTAACTTCTGCAGTAAACTTTATCACCTCTTTACCAGACAGCCCAGATTGTTAGCACTGAGAGGCTTATCTAATACTGAATCCCTGGCATCGAACACTGCTGGGATCATTGTGGACACTGAAAATACTTGTTGATTGAATGGTGAATTGTTTTCTGTTAATTAAATGATTTCCCAAGGAATCAAAATGAACTTTTGACCAATCTATTCTTTATGGATTTTCTACTTCCAGCTCCGGAAAAAATCTACCCTATAGACGTGTGACGAGAAAGTGATTTTTATTTTTCTATAGCACGTAGAACTCCCAATTGTCAGCTTTTGCAAGTCTGGTCTCTAGGCTAAAGACTTGGAAGCTACATATATTCTTTTTTCCCTTTAGCATTAAAATGAGTAGGTTTCAAACGATGAGAAAGAGAAGTCAATTGAAGGAAATTTCAGCTTAGCCAATGATTAATATAACAGCAGGTATATTACTTTATTGCTTTGTCAATCAGTTTCTATAGCATGAAATTAACAATATTTGCTCCTTTGCTTTTCATAGATGATGTGGAGATTAAGGGGGAAACTGTGGATTTCATCTCTGAAACAAAGCCGCCATGACAGTTCAGCTCCCATATGGAGCTATTTTAAGCTTGAAATACTTCAGCCCAGTCTTTAGCTACCTAACGCCCTGTACTCTTTAAAAAGCCACCCTAGTTCTGCTACCAGTATAAAGTTCTGGTCAAAGCCTTTATATTTAAAATGACCACTATCTAGGGACAGGGAATTTTCTGTAGAACCTAGATGAAGAAGCTTTGGCTCTCTACCTTCAGCAGAGAACGATAGATATCATAAAAAGAGCCAGAAAAATCAACCATCTCACTTTTATGCCATAAAGGAAAGCACTAGAGTTCTTCTTAGAGTTACTAATGCAGAGTCCACTGCCACAGGACATGCCTGTGTTCAGTCAAAAACCGGCTCAGTGGTTCAGTCGTGGTGTTTGAAGTTTCTGCTCTCACATTGTATAGAAAGTGCTGGTGTGAAAGTGGAGGTAGAATAAGAATTTTTTATTGAAGGCAGCAACAGAAACCAGAAATGGCATGAAGGGCATAGAGATATGATATCAGTTATAAAGCAAAACTTAGAAATGCAAGAATCTGTCAAGAACTGTGAAGAATTGGAGATTTTACTCTAATTGCAAGTTAGAAAGTTAGCCTGCCACAGCTTCATGGATGTTGGCAGAAGACACAGACTCCTCGGTTAGAGTCAGAGGACTTTACTACTCACAGAATAGCACAGCAAGTGGCCTGAGCTTCATGTTTGCCTTGGTTTCCTTGTCCACCAATCCCACAGGGGTGATGTGTGGGGATGCTCTGAATGCAATGAATGTGGTCACAGCTGAGGGACCCCAAGTTTAAGAAAACCCTAATATTATGAAGTGGGACAAGCAAAGCTGCCCAACTTTTGTCCTAGGGAGAGATATTATCTTTATTATTCTAGTCAGGAAATAAATCTACCCTTTGCCCAAGATGGAGTTCCTTTACCTTCCAAGGCTGTTTTCTGTACAAACATCCCTGGAAAGATAGCCCAGAACAAAATTTGTCAGTGCCTCTACTCAGCAGACATGCAGAAATGTGAAAGGGCCATGGAAAGCTGCCTCCCAAAAGTCTCAGGAGGTGTTGAGCTGGCTCTCCAACATCCTCAGTTGCCAATATTTCCTCCTTTCCCAGGAGCGGCCACCCTCCAATGGTTATGATTTGATACGTATCCGTATTGTAGTAAAGTGCCCTGCATGATATAATTTTTTTAAATAAGTGACTTTAAACAGTTAACCAAAGGTCTCATTTTCTGAAGCCTGTGTATGTCACTATTTTCCCCTCAGGAATTCAGGGCTGCTCAGCCATCAATCACTCAATGGGAAACTTTGCAAAGGTGGCATATTAGATAAATCCATTAACCAATTTAATCCATTTATGCATCACTAGGAATTACAGGGGGACATTTTATTGTATTTCCAGCCAAGAGAAGCAGTATAATAATAAATTACTTTGGTCATTTCATGCAGATTTCTGTATTTACCTTTTTTGGGTCACTTTTGTTAGACTATTGATTACCAAATCTTGTATGTCAAAATCCCTTGGAGATCTTTTATAATATTCAGGGTCCATGGCCACTCCCTTAGAGATCCTTACTCAGGAAGTCTGGCATGTATTCCTGGAATACTTAATTTAGAAAACTTCCTGAGTGATTTTGAGGGGTAGCTTGGGGTGGGTACTTGCAGATTTTAACTATCTTTCACAGGTATTAATACTTTTGCTATTTATGACAAGAGGAAAACATTTAAAATCTAAAATGTAAGCAGCTGAGGAATATTCTAATCACGACTATGTAATTTTAACTGGAAAAATAATATATCTTCTGGAAAAGTATGGGAATAAATTATTTTACACCTTGAGCTCCTTTGATGCTCTGAGGAAAAGCTTCTGATCCAAGAATTGTTAGAACAAATCAAAAAGTGTGAAAGAGCTGGTGATTTAAAAATGCTAGAATTACCCACAATTTTATCAGAATGGGGATGTGTGAGCGGAGAGGACTGTGATATAAGCACCGTGACATAGGGCGCACCATTACAGCACCTCTCGGGCCAGGGTGACGGGAGGTCGTGCTGAGGGTGATGATGGAAGGTTCTAACTATGCAAAAGAAACAAGAGGAAGACTGAATTGAAATTTAGTCTTTTGGCAAAGTTTTGAAGGAGAGTGCCAGGTTTCAGAGGATTAAATAGAGGACATTTCTAGATTCTTTTTCTTTTTTTGAGGAAGATTAGCCCTGAGCTAACATCTGCCACCAATCCTCCTCTTTTTGCTGAGGAAGACTGGCCCTGAGCTAACATCCGTGCCCATCTTCCTCTACTTTATATGTGGAATGCCTACCACAGCATGGCCTGACAAGCAGTGTGTGGGTGTGCACCCGGGATCTGAACTGGCGAACCTTGGGCTGCTGAAGCCGAATGTGCAAACTTAACTGCTGCACCACTGGGCTGGCCCTGACATTTTGAGATTCTAATTCTTAATTAATTTAATCACTTTTAGCAGCCTCTGGGTATCCAAGTACTATGATGATGATGATGATTTTCACTCTATATCTCTGATTATTTGGTTGAAAGGGCGAGGGGGAAGAAATGTATGCAACTGAGTTTGCAACAAATTATAGTCCTAGTTCCGTGGCCCTAACTAGCCTTGTGATCTCTGATAAATTTGCTCATCTCTCCTGGTTTTTGCTTCCTAATCTAAAACATGAGTTGTGTTCAATTAGATCACTGGTTTAGAAATGTCACACCATAGTCAAATGCCTGTCCCTAACAAAATTTTCAGTAATCTAAGACAAAACAAAACAAAACAAAAATTTAAAAAATATATATAAAAGAACAATAAAGAGAAAGTCTAGGCTGTGATCCTTTATTCTGAGATTATGTTTATCCTGCCTTTTTGATAACACTTTCTTTGTCTTATATGGTAATAGATGAGAAGAGTTTTATTTATATATTTTTAAGGTCTTTACTTCTTTACTTAGCAAAATTAGGAACAACTCTGTGCTGATTCTAATTTTCTACGTTCATATGTGTATGTGTGTGTGTGTGTGTGTTTATTTCCTGATGTGTTGAAATTCAAGAGTTTGGGGAGGCTGTGGAAAACACTTTGGAGGTTTCTCAGAAGATTAAACACGGAACTACCATATAACCCAGGAATTCTGCTCCTAGATATACATACAAAAGAACTCAAAGCAGGAACTCAAACATACTTGTATACCTATTTCATAGCAGCATTATTCACAATAGCAAAAAGCTGGAAACAATCTAAGTATTGATCAAGAAATGAAAATGCAGTACACACATATAATGGAATATTATTCAGCCATAAAAAGGAATGAAATCTTGATATATGCTACAATATAGATGGACTTGAAAACATTACGCTTA
Organism: Equus asinus; assembly: GCF_041296235.1. NCBI lineage: Eukaryota > Metazoa > Chordata > Mammalia > Perissodactyla > Equidae > Equus > Equus asinus. The sequence goes on from NC_091799.1 coordinate 84,274,856, forward strand.
GTGAAGTAAGTCAGACCCAGAGGGGCAAATATTGTATGATCCCACTCATAGGAGGTACTTAGAATAGTCAAATTCACAGCGACAGAAAGTAGAATAGAGGTTACCTGGGGCTAGGGGTAGATGGGCATGGGTGTTAGCTCAGGGCCAGTCTTCCTCAGCAAAAAGAGGAGGATTGGAGGCAGATATTAGCTCAGGTCTAATCTTCCTCAAGACAAAACAAAACAAAATAAAGAAATCTCTCTATATTTATTTATATATCCTATGTGTTCTGTTTCTCCCGGGAACCCTGATTAATACAGCGAGGTCCACATGGAAAGCAACCGAGGACAGTTTCAATCTAACAACCACTGAGGAGTCGAATCCCTCAGTTCAGCAGACTGAGAGGTACCGAATCCTCCCCACAACTACCGAGTGAGGCGGAAGCAGGTCTTGCCCAGTTCAATCTTGATTGCAGCCTTCTGAGAGACCTTTAAACAGGGGACCTCCTGAACTGTGCCTGGATTTCCCATGCACAGGAACCGTCAGGAACTAAATGTGTGCTGTTTTAAGCTGCTAAACTTTGGGATAATTTGTTATGCAATAGTAGATGACTGATACAGTTTTTAAGAACATTTGTTAGTGAAATGAAAACATCTGAAAAAAAGCTTGACTTTTTAGTATGTATTTTCTTGTATTTTGCACAAAAAATGTTCATTCATTATTTATGTTTACCTGCCACTAGTCACCTACCTCCTTTCCTTCCAATTTGTTACTTCTAGTCTGCTTTAAAACAGGACATTCATAGCTAGACTTTTTAGCGTTAAAATTAAAAAATCTGTGACTTGTGAGGGTTTAGAGGACTCTTTGGAGGAGGGAGAGCACGTGATTTCGTACACAAACTCCTCGATATTTATTTTGGCATCTTGGTGCCATTTTATTTTCTGGCGGTTTCTTTACTGTGTTTCTGGAAAAGAAATATCCAAGGGAATCATTAATTTGAGTTTTTCTTTTTTTACAAAAAACACTTGAAATGTAAGAGAGGGAGAGAAATAAAAAGTAGATTTCCTGTATAAATTGGGAAAATTGCTCCTACTTTGGATTTGAGAGCACATTAACACTGAAGTAGTATTTTGAATGGGAAGTTTGGGCATCCTTAAATAGTTGCAGTATTCTTTTGTCTTCAGCTTCGCCATTTTACTTGCACAAATTTCCTATGTTTGAGGTTACATCGCCTAATATTTGAAGAAGCAGTGATTTAAAGGGAGGGCAGAAATGTCAACTCATGACTTGAGCAGAGCGCAGTTAGTAAGAGGTCTTGGGATTTATTTCTGCCTTCACAAGTGACTTGCAATGCAGTGGGTCACGCCACTGCTCTCTCTCTCTGAAGATTGCCAGTCCCCGACATGGGCAGATGCAGAGAGTTTTGTAGGGGTAATTCATGTTTGTAAATACTCCAAGACCCTTGACCTGAAGATGCTGTTGAGGTGCAAAGTATTGTTTTCAAGTGACTGAACATCTGACACCTATGAACTCTACAGAATCAAGTCGTTTGCGTAGTTTACTTAACACTTCTTGTATTTGGTTTCACTGATTGTTAGCCATAAAAGAAATAGAAAAGATCCAGATAAAGTTGTTTTATTGTCTTGTTTAAAGAACACTGTACCACATAGAAAATTTCACCCGGAATTTGAGGGTACTCCCTTCTGTATTTTCAGTGTTTTAGCACTTTCCATGAATCTGTCTAGTTTTATGGATCTCTAGATCTAGCTGCAATTAAAAAAAAGAGAGGCAGGTCAATGCCCTAGGGATATTCTCAGAATCATTTATGAGCCTTGTAAGACCACCAGGAGGTTTCATATCAGTCGTGCACATGTGGCGTGTCTTTCCCTTACGGGGAAACAGGCTGAAGAGGAAGGTGATGCCGAGGGCAGCATCCTCAGCGGTATCACCCACTCCTGCCTCCCATGTTCTCCTGCAATATGACTCTTTCAAAGATATACTTATCCCTTCAGCTTTGCAAAATGTGAGAAAGTGTGGTCGAGTGGCTTTCACTTAGCCATGCAGAAGGAGGGGAACATGTTGAAACTGTCACTGAATTCAGCTGGTTTTTGCTTTAGAACATCTTACACATGGTGGTGAGGGAGGAGAGTTTTCAGCACACACACTTCAGTAGGCATTGGATTGCCTGCATAACTACCTTTCTCCAGATTTATCTCATCGCGGAAAAAAGCTGTACCTGTTGGCATTTTAGGATAGACTGTGAGTGTGTTTTATGATTTTTTTCAACCTGCTTCAGATACTATGGTTAGTTATTTGCTATCCCTCACAGCCATTTGATTAGCCTGTATAAATGTCAGCCTGAGTGAATGCTTTCACTTTGTGTAGTGTCTGGAAGTCTAACGAATGGTACCATTATAAAGTGAGGAAAGGAAACAACTGTGAGAATCCCAGTTCTTCGCAGAAATTGTCTTGTTCCTTCTGATTTGTGAAGTCTACCAACTGTTAAGAGTTCCTTGATTGAGCCTAACAGTCCTTGAACACAGGGATGGAGTTGAGTTTTATTGCAATTGAGTTGAAAACTATACGGTATTTTGTAGACCCACATCGATTGGCAGGCTAGCAAATGAGGACTGGCAAAAAACTCACACCCATAAAACGTCTCTTAGGCTCATCTACTTCAAACGCTTTTTCTATCAACGTTAGCATATTTGTCCCAGCTCCCTGGACTCAAGTCCTCGTGAGGAATTGTAACTCAATTTTTTAATATCACCTCTGAACCACAGCAGTCACCACTTTCTGTTAATCATGTGCAGCAATCTTTCCCTTTGCTAGTCTCCTGAAAGTTCTCTACTTTTTTAGCTTTTCTATCTTATCACTTCCTACCAGTTTTCTTCCTACAACTTTATCAGTTTTTTCCATGTCTCCTCCCTCATTTTCCCTTTTCTTCTTATCCCTTAGCAGCTGTGGTTCTCAGAATTTTGTCTTCTTACTATCGCTTCCTCCAGAAATCGCATCCTCACTCATCATTTTATAATACTTAATTGTTAATGATTCCCAAACTTATGTATCTTGTCTACATGTTCAGATTTATACAGCATGCTCTGTCTATCCATTTGAGTTTCAAAGACACCTCAGATGAACCATGTTCAAAACTGAATCCATTGTCCTTTTCTCCCTTGAGTCATCCTCTTGAGTTCTGAATGGCAATTACTGACATACCACCCACTTAGCCGGCTGAGTGACAGAAAGTCAGCAATCATTCTAGATATTTCCTTCTTCACTTCTCCTGTACAAAAATCCCACGGTCGTTTCCATTTAATCTCTCAAATATTTCCAGTCTTTCTTGTTTTTTCATCACTGCTATAGCTGTACAGGTTAATGCTCTGTTCTCATCAGGATTATTATAACATTATTATCCTGACTAGATTTCTTCTTTCCCGTCTCACCTTGTCCTAATTTATACCTCAGATGGATAATTCTAAAAGATAAATCTGACCAAAATTCTCTTACAATTAGGATGGTATTCTTTCATCTATAAAATCAATACCAAGCCCCATAATATAACTCAAAAGACTGACTTTGTTCCGTTACTATATTGCATAGTCTTCCTCCCCCAAACTGACCCCTCCCTCCAGGCATTAGTAACGCTAACTAACCCTTCGAGACTAAGTTCAAACATAATCTACTCAAGTGATCCTCTTTTTCCCACTTAGGCTGGGCTAAGTGCCTCTTCTCTTACCTCCAAAGCAACATACTCATGCCATTCTCACTGCCCCTGTGCAGTGTAGGAAGGTTATGTTCACCATTCAACAAGGTCCTCAGCGGCAGTATTCCTGCCATCCTTCCACTCCCAAAGCCCAGTGCAGTGCCTACACCATGTATGGTGCTCAACAAAAGTTGACCTGAGCCAGAATAGCCCAGGATTTTATGATCTCAAACAAATGCTGCAATAGCTTCATAACTGATCTCCCAGCCTTCAAGGCTTTATTCTCACTACATTTCTTCTTGCACATGGCTGATAGGTGAATATAAATAACGCACTGCTCTTATGATTTTGCTTCCTACTTAGGACCTTCAAAGCTTCCTAATGCTTTAGGAAGATTGATGATCAAATTTATCTGTCTTTCCTTGTGTGACTGGTCATCCTTATCTATTCAAATATATCACCTGCTGCTCCTCAACTCAGATCTCTTCTCAGCTCACACTGCTCCCCTTTACCGTTATCACTCATAGTTCAATAGTCCTGAACTTCCAATTTTATGTAAGCTTTTAGCATTTACAAAGGACTTTCACAATGCATGCTCATTTCCTCATCTACTAATTTTTGTCTTCTTCCTGCTTGAGTATTTTGCCTTCTTCGTGTCCTAACTGAAATTCTATTTTTTTGAAGGTTCAAGTTGTGATCATCACTTCTTTGATATCTACTACAAGAAAAGAGCAGTCCTTCGCTCAGTCAATATTTTTCTAATATAGACACATACTCATGCTTTTTACTACACTATTTTCCCACTCTAAATGTCTTCCCCAAGTTTTTCTCATTTTTAAAGCAGCATATTTCATCTTTCCAACCAGCTTCAGAATTTCTCTAAGGTAAAGACTAAAATTTCTCTCTGTGTGTATTTTCATACATGGTCCTTGGAACAGAACAGATTCCCTCTGTGGGTGGCATCTACTAGGATTTTCCTCTTCTTTTGTGAAATAAATTTCTTTTCTCCTCATATTTAAATTCATTCCTGGATGATAGTTGATGGATCCTTAAGTTTCTTTTCTTGTAGTCTTCTTGCAGGATTTTTGGAGAATCTTCCAACTATTCAGAAAAATCGTCTTTTTCTGCATCATGACATTGATCTTGACCTGGTCCATAATGATTAGATTTTGCCCTACAACTGGTGAGACTGCTGTTCCATGCAGAAACAATAATCTCTGACATAATACATTATATCGATATGACAACTGTCTAATAAATGAAAGATAGCTTGAGTGTTTTTCTTTTAATCCAGTTGAGTAAGGTGATAGAAACACACTATTTGGAAAAAAGGATGTTAGTTTACAGGTTTACTTTCCTTTGATTGCCTACCAAGGGTTTCCTTTTACTTTCACACACAGCAGCAGTATTATGTAGAAATAATGATTGCCTGTATCGTGGAGGCTAGGTCTTTGCCTAAAAAAATGTAAAGTAATTTTTAAGTCAAATAAAGTTGGGGAAAACAATCATAGTAATACAAGATAAAGTACCATGTTCTGTGTAATGAGATCTGTTTAGCTAACAACCACTTTTTCACATGTTCTAATTGGGTAGGATTTATGTTTCAGGTTAAAGCTTCACCAGCAAGCAAATTCTAGAGCTTTTTACAATGTAAATTTGGTGGTAACAATAAATTCCCCCAGGGAGTCCAGCATTATTTACAAAGTCAATTGGGCCATGACAATGATCCTTCTTTTTCTCTCTTATATAGCTAGAGCTCCATTTTCCAGCTTTTTCGCAGAGCTCTTCAACCTATAACTTCAAAAGCATATATGAGGCACGCTAAAGTCTGCTCTTCCCATCAGGGGACTTGTGCAATTGACTTGCTGTCCTGGTGAGAAGATGAGCAAATTGGTATGGGGCAGAAGGTCAATCTGCATTCATGGTGTGTTAATGTCTTTGTAGATGAAAAAATTATAATAACCCTCCTGGATATACCACACTGTATGCATCTCTCTCTCTCTCTCTTTTTTTTTTTTTTTTAAATAAAATACATGTGCAAATTCTTTGAAGATATTTTAAATGAAACTGAACTGGCAATTTCATCATGGTACTACTTGCTGATGGCCTTCTGCCTCCCATTTGAGAGTCACTTTCATAGGAAAAGATGTTGTCCTGGAACTGTCCGTTCAGACAGGACCCCAACAGATAGAATTACCCAGCTCCCTTTGTCTCTTTTGTGTATTAATCCCATATCCAATGGGTGATAATAAGAGCTGCCCACTATCATTTAATTTTTAATGAGCACAGTACATTTGAATTTCAAAACATTAAATCCCAGTGTTTGTTTCCATGTCCTGCTGTACTGACGGGATGTTTCTGGTGAAATTAATTAATTAACAGTCAATCACGAGGGCCTTGTCATTCGGAGTCTTGAGCCAGCATGCACCATATAAACATGATTAATAAAAGAACACCCTGGAGTAAAAGAGGTCAATTGCTGCATCATGACATTAAAAATTGTACTGTGGCATGTCAACAACTTTAATTGAATTAAGTGTTCCATGAAAAGAATTGAAAAAGTCAAATTGAGAAACATGGTCCTTCATTATTTCAAAAATCGTTGATGCAGGATTTTTTTTTTTTCAAGTGAGAGAATTTTGCATCGCTAAAAGATAGATCAAAGTGTCAGTTGATTTCTCTGAACAAGGATATTAAACACCTCCATCAATACAAAGACTAAAGCTTGATGTGATATTTATTTGATCCTTGGTAATTCTTGGTCTTTTAAATTTTAAAATGAAAATAATAATAAGTTCAACAGGAGAATTTCAGAAGATATAATTATTTACAAATTCTGAAGAGGAATTTTTTTAAGTATGGGCTACTCTGTCTTTTTTTTTTTTTAAGGAAGATTTGCCTTGAGACAACATTGGCCTTCAATCCTCCTCTTTTTTGCAGAGGAAGATTTTCCCTGAGATAACACTGGTACCCATCTTCCTCTACTTTATATGTGGACGCCTGCCACAGCATGGCTTGATAAGTGGTGCTTAGGTCTGTGCCCAAGACCAGAACCTGCAAACCCCAGGCCCCTGAAGTGGAGCACATGAACTTAATCACTACGCCACCAGGCTGTCCCCTGGGCTACTGAGTCTTTTATCAATCTGTCCCAAACATTCCTTTTAGGTTGCTAAAAAAGTAACTTTTTATTACTTTTAAAAAAATCTGTGAATAATTTATATACACTAAAATGTATAGATCTCAAGTGTTCCAATTTGATGAGTTTTGACAATTGCATACTCATGTATAAAAGACAGAAAATATTTCCCCATTCCAGGAAGTTTCCTCATGACCCCTTCTGTGAAGCCTCTCACTTCCACCAGGTGCAACCACTTATTTCTATCACCATAAATTAGTTTACCCCAATCTAGAACTTTATGCAAATTGATCATACAATGTGTACTCACACATTGTTCTTGAGATTCGTCCATATAGCTGTGGAAATATGATCTGTGTCAGTTGGTTGCTCCTTTTTATTGCTGATTATTATTGCATTGTGTGGCTACAACATAATTTGCTTTTCTCTTTTCCTCTTGATAGACATTTGGGTTGTATCCATTTGTCTTGGACTTTCAGAAATTGCTCTATTAAATTTCACTTCATAGAAATTTGCAATCTCCTTACTCCGCTGTTCTCCTACCTGGGCAGCTAAAGCTGTTCATTGTTCTGAAGAGAGTGGGTAATTTTAAATGAGTGATGGAAAAAACATGTTTGTAATTGATGAAAAATTTAGTTATGGCTGCTAATGCCTTAGAACAGTTGTACTTTTCTAAAAAGAAATATAACTCATTAGGATTCTTATTTAGAAGATAAATAGATACGTATTTGACATGTTGTAAAGATAATGTATAAGATGTTGTAGTTTATACAAATGATAGGCATTTGGATAACACTTAAAAATTACTTATTCCGTGCATTAAATGTCTCTATTCTACATAGTAGAATTAAAAATTTTCCATTTATTGATGCACTTTAATCTTCCTTTGTTCTAGAAATTTAAGTACATCAAAGTACGCAAAGATTTGTGTGCATATATTTTTAGCTATCAAGAAAATGCATGTTCTAAAATGCCATAATTATGTATAGAGCAATACCACTGTCCAAAAGACTATAATTATTTAGAATACAGTGGGCCTACTGTTAGCATAATTTACCTCATTGTTCAAAATAGCCATAGAAATGGTCCTACTTCAGATGATGGACAACTGCTTTGAAATTCTCAAGGGATGGGCCCAAATATCAAATTAAAGGCATGCTATAACCCATTTTTTAGCTTGTCATTTTGCTACACCCGATTTTACATTATGATTCTGATATGAAATTAAATTTCCCATAATGAATGATTTTTTTTCTTTCCCCCTCCACACTGCTCCCTGTGAACAGGGTTTGTCTTTTGTTCACCTCTGTGTCTTTGAATCCTAACGTCCACCCTGATGCCCAGAACACAGCAGGAAATAAACATCGGTAGGATGAGTGAACGCCTGTGTATACCATGACTAGACTTCATCGATAGATGTCTTGTTTCAGACTGCATCAGATACCCTACCAGTCAAAATGATCAGAGGGACAACAAATGTCTTCTTCGTTTTTGGTAGTTTATTTTAATTTTCCGTATTCAATCGTTACTACATAGAAACCAGATTGGTGTTGTCTGCTATTTGGCTAATGCTTTCCATTTTCCTAGTATGAAGCAATTTTCTGTATTTGCTTGTAGGAAAAGTGTTTTCTAGAGCCTGGAGGCTGTGGAAAAATCCACACCAGGGGCGCTGACCATTGTTCAGAGCTGGAAGGGTTGTCTATACCTCTTGTCTCTACTTCCTCAGTTCCCACTCCTTCTTCATCCCTCTAGTCTACTTCTGACCATAACACTCCACAGAATGTTGCCAAATCCAACAGACTCTTATCTTTCCTCACTTATGCAAACTGGCATAATATTGATGCAATTGGTCACTTCCTTCTCTCTTAAACATGCTCCCTTCCTGGCCCTCTCCTGGTTTCCCTCTCACCTGTAGCACTTTCTCAGTCTTCTTTTTGGTCCCTTCCTGTCAATCCACATCAAAATCTTCCTATGACCCATCTGGGCCTTTTCTTCTTTCTCTTTTCTCCCATAATCTCCATGGCTTTACATTCCTCACATAGACTGATCACTTCTCACTTTGCATCTCCAGCCCAGAGCTCTCCCTTGAACTCTAGACTTGAATATGCAATTGCTTGCTAGATTCACAGACATCTCAAACTAGATAAGGGTTGCAAAGGACAAGTCTTGATTTTTGTCAGCCGAAGTGTCCTTACCAGTCTACTAAGTAAATGGGAACTCCATCTACTCTCTTGTTCAAACTAGAATCCTATGAGTCATTAGGGACTCTCCTTTCTTCCCATTCTTCCAATTTTCCAGAAAATCCTGTCAGTTCTGCTTTCAAAATAACCTTGAAATCATCTACTCCTTTCCACTTTCCATCTGTTTCCACCTTTTTGGGGCCACACTCATCCTGGATTATAGAATTTGCTCTCAATTGGAGTTGGCCTCTGTTTCTTCTCTTTCCCCTTTAAATCTATTCTCTACACAGCAGCATGAGGAATGAGATTTTTGTTTGTTTGTTTTTGTTGAGGAAGACTGGCCCTGAGCTAACATCTGTTGCCCTTCTTCCTCTTTTTGTTTGAGGAAAATTGTCCCTGAGCTAACATCTGTGCCAACTCTTCTATTTTGTATGTGGGATGCCACCACAGCGTGGCTTGATGGGCGCTGTATAGTTCCATGCTGGGGATCCGAACCCATCAACCACAGGTTGCTGAAGCAGAGAGCGTTAACCTAAACACTATGCCACCAGGCTGGCCCAAGAATGAGATTTTTAAAGTACAAATTATAAAGCTATATTAGATCATTTAAAATCCCTCAATAATTTCCCAATACACTTAGAAAAAGTCCAAACTTGTTGCACAGTCTATAAAGCCATGCAAAATTAAGTCTCAGTTTATTTCTCTAATTGTGGGTTTTGACCCTCTTCCCTCTATATGGATCATCAGAATTTCTTAAAATCCAGCGATTTCTTTCCTCTATCATGGTGTCCTTGCCATAGAGCAGGTATAGAGTGATGCTTAGCTGCTGCTTTCTGCAGCCAGGCTTTGCATTCTGAACACATCATTTGCCAACTGGGTGGCTTTTGGCAAATCACTTAAGCTCTCTGTGCCTAAATTCAGTTTCTCTTCTATACGGAAAATGAGGAAAATAAAATTTGCACTTTCACAGAGTTTCTCTGAGGACTAGAGGTAAACCATTTTAAAGAGTGCCCAGCACACCCTACGTGTTCAGTGGGTTACCTATTAGTACCAGTGACTGTAGTGTCGCCCAGCACGCACTGCTGCTGCTTCTTATCCTTCAGTTCTCACCTTTAAACATCAACTGCATCAAAGAGGCCTTTGAACACCTTGGCTGAAACGAGCTCTCCTCGTAATTTTCTAAATTTTATTTCCTCATTCATGTCCCTTATAGGACTTATCACAATGTTTATTTATTCTATTTACTTGCTTGCTTTCTTCTTTGTCTCTCTCTGTCTATGTCTCTCTCACGTTCTCTCTTTTACTTCCTTTTAGTTGCTAGAATACAAGCTACTGGAAAACAAAGATGATACACCTAACTCAGTGCCTGCTACATAGTAGGTGCTTAATAAATATTTCTTGAGTGAATCAGTGAACGAAATTCTAGCAGCTGAGACTCATATCCACTTCCCAGCCATAAGAGTAGTCAGTCATATATATTTATTACCTTCTCTTGGCGACAGATGCAACACCAGGGCAGAGATGAGAGAGGAAAGTTCTCTAAGCATCCCAAATTGAAAGACTGTGATCCAAGAATGCTTTTGATTTCTATATAGTTACAATGAGTACACCTTAAGATCCATGTCAATAGAATGAGGAAATTAGTCTACATACTTCTAATCAATTTATATAACTTTTATCTAGCTTTATAATTCTCTTATATGTGAGTATATATTTTCATAAGATAATTAGTTCTTAGCTTCTATTGGAGATAATTATTTCCTTTTAAATTGAAAAAAATATTATTAAACGATTTTGTTAACTTACTGATTATTTAGTGAGAAGAATTGTATATGGAGCAACTGAAACAAATCAAGTGAAGGAAGCCCATTTCCTGAACATTTTCCTGAGTGTGTGTGTGTGTGTGTGTGTTTAAACAGATCATAGGATATTTGTATATACAACTTTAGGAGACATTACCAAAGAGATTTTCAAAGTCATTATACCAATTTTCACTTTTATCAGCAATGTTGGAGTGTAAATTGGTGTGTAAGTTGGGAGTTCTTCATTGGTACTCAATATTGTCGGTGTTTTAAATTTTATCCATTCAAGTAGGAGTGTATTGGAATCTCATTGTGATTTTAATGAACATTTTTCTGATGACTAACAAAGTCGAGTGTCTTTTCCTATATCCCTTGACCATTCAGATATCTTCTTTTGTGAAGTACTTCCTCAAGTCTTTTGTTCATTTTTCTAATGGGACTTCTGTCTTTTTCTTGTTGACTTTTTAGAAGTCCTTTATATATTCTGCATACAAATTCTTTGTGAGCTAAGTGTATTATAAACACATTTCTCACTCTCTAGTTTGTTTTTCAACTCTTAATGTTCCGTTTTGATGAAAAGAAGTTCTTACCCTCAATGCAGTCTGATTTATCAATATTTCCATTTTTGTTTAAATTTTTTTATCTCCTACTTAAAAATTTTTTGCTATCTCAAAGTCATGAAGATATTTATAGACTTTTGTGATCTTTTAGATTTAGATTTTCAATTCATCTGGAACTGATTTTTGGATGCAGTGTGTAAGATTTACTTTTTATGATCTGTATATATATACTATATATATATGTGTGTGTGTGTGTGTGTCTTGTTTACTTGACACTGTTTGTTGAAAAGATCATTCTTATTCCACTGATCTGTGGTGTCCCTTTTTCACAAACCAAATTTGTGTATATAGTTCAGATACTGTCAGGAGCATATTTTAAAGAGATGATACGTATCATTAACATAGCCACATTTAATACTCCAGTAACAATGATATTTTAGCGGTAAATGTTAAAATGTAAAACACTAATAACATTTTTTTTAACTTTTCTTATATCAAAGTGACAATCTGATGAAGGCTTTGAGCTCTCTTCACAGGAAAATGCACATTGCCCATACATTTTTGGATACAATTCTAGTTGTTTGTGAATACCTCACAGTCTATGCATTCTGATTTATGAAGCCTGAGTTATAATATCCCATGAATAAATGATGTCAGTGACTGTATCACATGAAAATTAAAATAGAATCTTTAGAGAGAAAAGAATGAATGGAGGCAATGGATGACTTTTTGATCTTGCATTTGTGTTTTTTCACAAAATTTTTAACTTTGTGGTATATGCATGTTATTCCTAAATTACATACATTCCTTTTTTTTCAAGTAGATATTGACTATGTACTATACAACTGAAACAAAGGAAAGGATGCTGAGCTTGGTGTCTAGTAGGAGAAACCAAATTACAATCAAACAGTAGTTTATTTTTTGCAATAAAATGATAAAAAATATGGCAGAAGTTGTTCTAAGAACATGTTATGAGTATCTTAGGCAAACTTGTGGATATTAGGGGTAGGTGGTGTGCAAAAGTCAGGGAATCTTTGCTTAAGAAAGGGCATTTAATTGAATCATAAATACAAATTACTAGTGACAAATAAAAGTGGCAAGCTGTAGAATATATTGGAGTATATGAGGAAGCCATTTGGTGTAAACCTAATTCGGCCTGACTTTGTTTTTCAAAAAGGGCCTGACATGGTCATGGAGTGTGAATTGTATATCTGCTTTAAGCATTTGCTATGTCCCAAAGGCAAGAACAAGTGGCCCTAACATAAAGGTGCAACTTCCCCCACATTGGCATTTCCTTAAGAATAAGGATCTCTCCCTAGGCTAAGAACTGATTGTTGCACTCATCTGTGACCACCCAGCTCCAGACAACAGACCTGACACCCTGCTGTGTCCACCAAGAAAGGAGACCTACTACCTACTGCATCCGTCTGTCAATCGCTGAACTGACAGAGCAGTCTCCTGACTATTGTAAAAGGGACATTTCAATTATATGTGAAACATGCTCTTTGAGGGTATATAACCACTCTGTACATCCACTTCTTTGGCACCTTTCCTTCCATGGGGAAGGGCTAAGCTGGTTCTTAGATCTGGCTCAAAATAAACTGACCCCAAATTTTCATTTATAGATTGGTTATGGATTATTTTCACTGACACTAGATAAACGGGTGGGTACAGAACATTTCCAGGAGAAGCAGCATCAGGTACCATGTCCACATGTAGGCAAAAGCATGATCAGTTTGAGAAGAGAAAAGCCTGCCTGAGCTGTTGGTGCATCAAAAGCAAAGGAGATGTGGCACCCAGCAAGGTTTGAGAGGTAGACAGGCCCGTGGCCTTTCTCTGAGAGCACTAGGAGGCCAGTGTGGACTGGGGAAACTATCACAGTTAAGAGATGATGGTGCTTGGCTTTGGGTAGTATCAGGTGAGATAATGAGAAGTGGTGGGATGTGAAAGATATTGGTGAGAAGAGAATCTATAGGATTTGGTGATAAAGATTTGATAAATGTGGAGAGCAGGAGGGAGGTCCCAATAACTATTTCTAGGTTTTTGGTTCATACAACTGAATAAAGGGTTAAAATCCATAGAGAAGGTACAATTGCAGACATGACAAATGGACAAGATCTTTTGTCCTTTTGGATGGATAGGAACAGAGGGTAGAGATCATGCATTTAATTTTGGATTTGTCAAATTTGAATTGATTCTAAGGCGTCTACATGGTGAGGTTGAGTTGACAATATGTAGATTGTTGTGGAGATCAGGGAAATGGTCTGGCCAGAGGGTCTACATTCGGAAGTTAGTGGAATTTAGATGGCATTTAAGGCTAAGTGTGGAAGAGGTTGTCAAGGGAGGCCCTGGAGGGTATGTATTAAGAGAATGGTTTCTTTTTTCCTAGTTCAAGTTGGCTCTGTTTGAAATCAGCTAATTAAATATACTTGCATTTGAGAGCAAATATATAATAGTGCTCTCGCTCACTGATAATTTATCAAGATTGTTTAGTAGGCTAAGAGGCCTAAGCTATATTGTTGGACTTTCCATTAAGTAATTAAGAAATGGCAACTTTGGGAGAGTATGTTATCCAAATCATTAGCGAAGAGAAATGTCTTCTTTTTTCCTTAAAACCAGAATTTGACACCCTCAAGGAATTTTGTTAACTATGGGTTATTTGTGTAAGATGTATGTGTGTATGTGTATGTTTGTGTGTCTGTATGGGTGTGTACATGAATTAGACTGGATAGTAAACATCTGAATGTATATCTATACTACTTTGTCTTTAGCTTTTCTCCATCAAAATCTCATAATTTTATAAATACTGTTTAATGTAATGATATAAAAGTAATTATAAGAGTAGACTTTCTAGCTGTCTCCAAAACTGGGGAAATGAGTCCTGAGAAAACAGGCCTAGGATAAAATATGCTATTCTTTGGGTTACTGTGGAAGAAGACATTCAGAACATGGGGGCAAGGTATCTGTGGGATGAGGTTACCATAACGACCCTGCAGCTGCTAGAAAATAAACCTGAGACTGATTCACAGTTTTGCCTAAGAGTCATCCTGCACCTTCCAGTGACTGGCACAAAGTATTCCAGCATTGGGTAAGCATTATTGCAAGCTTTCTCAGTCTTGTCACTATTAACCTTTTGGCTGGATGATTCTTTATTATGTCCTGTCCTGTGTGTGTGCTGTCCTATGCATTGTAGGATATTTAGCAGCATCACTAACTAACAACCCATTAGATGCCAGTGGCAACCCTGTCCTAGTTATGACAACCAGAAATCTCTCCAGATATTGCTAAGCGTCCCTCAGCGGGGAGGTTGGGAGAGGACACAAGTGTGCTAGTTGAGAACCACTGATTTATTGAATGAGTAAACATTTCCTTTCTGGCGGGGCTATTCTGAGTCCCTCTTGTCTTTTTCACCTATAACCAGGAGAGTGAATGAGTCTTAACCTCTGGACGGTTTGAGATGGAGAGCCTCTTGGCCACTCTGTGGTCAGAGGCAGAGATCGCAGGTCAAGTCAGGTGCTGACAGGCACATTTAGTGAGGATTAGTGAGATAGACTTTCAGGCTGTGGGTTGTCTGTTAGCCATGCAGGGTTCATCCGCAGCACACACATGCCTATTTTCTGTCCTCTAGGCTCTATGAAAGAAGGTTTTCACAAGATGACAGTGGAAGCCTTGTGAGATATCTTAGCAGATAGGTCAGAGACTGACTCTAGAGGTTAAAAGTTACTGTTTAATTGACTCCTTTCTTTTTAGGTCAAATTAATTCCAAAGAAGAATCTGAAAAATAAGGGAGTGAATCTGCCGTTTCATGAGAATGAAGTTTCCTTTGAAAACATTAAATTTAATGACCAAATAAGAAGTAGTTATGAACCTTCAGTTTGAATTTGCTTATGTTTGTGGATAGTGACGTTATCTGACATATTTCTATTCTGGCTAGCCCTATACCAAATATATCAGCAGATATCTGCTGTACAACGTGAAGGGTTATACAGTGCTCAGTCGAAGTTGCACGTCTTCACAGTGCCTCTGCTTTGCATATTCTTACTGTGAGGCTTTCATTGAAGGAGACAATGTAGTGACTGTAGGTTAAGTTTCTTAGAACAGTTGTATCTGGAGGAAGAAAACAATGTTCTTTGCCAGCTTTTCTCCAGGTGTCTTTGACCTTAGTTAATATCAAACTTCTTTGAATAGCTCTAGAAAACACAGCTAAAGTGGCTCCTAGTATGACATGCCATAGAAGAGCAGCCAGAGGAAACATGTATTGTTATGACAATAGAAAGATACAAAATCGTGCTGGCTGCCAGCAGGAGCAGAAACCTAGTGACCTAAATGAACTCAACCAGAAATCTATCAAATGATTTCATTTTTGGTCCTTTCAGCTACTGATTATCCTTATAGTGCTGGAGCAGCCTCAGAAGCAACAGCAAAAGCAGCAGTGAAAGCCTGAGTGGAATTATTAAGAGGAATTAACTACTGTGTGAAGTGAGTCTGATGTGAAGGGGCTAGAACAGCTAGAACAATAATTTTCTGCCAAGGCTGATTTACTCCCTGTGTAATGAAATAAAATAGATTTCTACAGATTGCTCATGTCAAAACATCAGAATATAACAGGTGTCTCAACATCTGAATGTGCCGTGATGTTCAACATTTTTTGGCTTTCAAGAAAAACTAAAAACAAGTGAACAATAGGCTTGTGTACAGAAGACCATGAGATCGTTCACGCTGGAGAGGCTGGGTAGGGTACAAATACTACATGAAACGGGAGTGAAAATATGTAACTTTTGCAAGGCTTACATTCACATTAAGAATCTTAACTGTAGGAGAACCTGTTCCTGGTGAACTCAGCTGTGTCATATTATTTGTATAGTTACAAAGAAATATGTCTGCGTTCGTTTTTTTCTCCCATTGCTGTACGATAAACAAGCTGCAACTCTAGCTTTAAAGCAAAATCCATAAGCAAGCAGACAAAATTGAAGCCCTTTATTTCACTAAATGGAAAAATAGGATTATGAAAGATTCCCACCATAATGTAAGGTGTTGAGAGTAGAGAAGCATGGGTAGAATTCCACCAAAATCCTTTTCCAGATTCATGGAAGAAGTCTTAACATAGTCACAGAACTTATTTTAACTAAGAATAAAATACAGCAAGAATCAACTGTTTGAGCATTGTGAAGACCATATTCTTGTTAGTATTGTAGAGAAAGAAGGATAGAAACAATGTTTACGTGATTTTGACATTTGATTTTCAAGGACTCTTAGGGAAAGTTTCATCTTTGGCTTTCACTAGCTATAATTGGAGAGAAAGCAGAAAAAAGCAGCCTACAAGCCACTAAACTATGACAAGGAGTTCATTCTTTTTGCAAGCATGAGATTTATCAATCTTTGATCCAAATAGAGAAGAGCAGATTTTTATAATCAACTATTTCCCTCTTTTTCTATTTTCAAACAAAGATTATTAGCCACTAGAGATAAAGTAGAATTAATAATTCTGAGGTTCTGCTCAAACTACTTGGCCTGCACAACACTTGTCTTGGTTCTGAAGGCAGAAATGACCCTTGTCTCTGGTGGTATCTTCTGGTCCAGATCTTTCTATTGGCCCTGGTTATATTCCAGTGGTATGAGTTACAGGAATAGTCGTCGTCATAGTCATAGCCATAGATGGAATCCTGTCCTTTACAGAGACTACAGATTTTCACATCATTAATTATTCTTCCAGAGAAAGTCAGGACATTTAGAAAAACAATGAAATGAAAGATTTTTGGCTTGGGAAGTAAGAAATGAAACTGGCTATGTGTAGCAATTAAGAATTATAGTAATTAAAGTTGAGGAGACAGAGTTTCTGGATTCAAATAGTGACTTTGCCACTTACAAGTCTTAAGATCATACGAAATGTATTTCTCTTTTCTGTCTCCTTATCGTTCTCGTCTGTAAAATGAAGACAATAGTTCTACCCAACTTTTAGGGTTATTGTGAGGATTGAGTACATTTTTTCCCTGGCACATAGTAAGTGGTCAATAAGTGCTATTATTGTTTGCCATTATTGTATCTTATATCTTTTGGTCACAGGTTCAGACATTTTGAAGAGGGCTAGACTGGAAACTCCTGCATGGAAACATAATGGAAAGCTGCGAGTTCCCCAAACTCTTGAACCAAAATGAAAATATGCATGTTTATGAAAACTAAAATGTTTAGGGGATTTGCTAGTCACCAGACATTTTGACATGCGTTATTTCAATTAATCCTCACAGAAAGGCTCTGAGGAAGATTTTATCACCCATGTAAAGACCCAAATTGAGAAAAGTTGTAAGATATTAAAATTCACACAAAGTAGCAGAAGAGGTTGAATCCAAATATGCTAAGCAAAGTTTTTTCCACTTCATTACCAGGGCACACTTTCTACTCTTTATGGCTCCACAATGAACCTGCAGTCTTAGAATATCAAGTCTCTCGAGAAGTGCTCTTCCAGTCACAGAGCCACTCCAGCAGGGATAGCCCCAGGCTGCCATAATCCAAAGACACCTCAGGGGTGAAATTGATAGATGTGATTTAATTGGAGGTGGGTCCTTTCATACTCCTCCTTAAGGTCCCAGAGCCTATCTACACTCTTGGCAAAACTCCCAGGCAGCAGTGCCCTACAGTCCATCTTACACCTAACAGTCATTTTGATGAACTGAAGTCAACCCAGACTTTACAGCTCAAGGACTAGTGTATGCAAAGACTTATTATCTATTTAAAGTTCTTACATAAATAAGTCTTAACTGAGCTCAAAAGTATGTCTTGCACAAGATAGCAGGGTATGACTTGGTTAGTTTAAGAAAAATGCTGATGGTGCGCACTAGATAGGATTGGGGCACAGGCTCCGAGTGAGCTCAAGTCTGGTTTCTTGGAGGTGGCTATTTGCACTGCCATGATGAAAAACGTTTTGAGGCTGTGTTCAAACACAGAAGGGACTGTCATCATCAATTAGCAATGTCTGCCAGGGCCATGGAAAGGGGAACTGGTATCATGCAAACCACTTCTTTGTTGTCTCTGGGCTAGAAGCAGTAACAGAATATGCAGCCAGTTTAAATGTGCCTTTTCTCATCGGTGAATTAATTCTACAAATCCTCCTCGCTTTTCAGGTGGGGCTTCTTTCCTCGCTAATCTTTATGTACTCCTCCTGAGGATGTATGCTCTGTTGAAACGATAACTATTCTTTGGTCAAGTAGCTGTATTATTCTGCCAAAAGCAACAAAAACCAGCTTCTGAGAAGAAACACCCACGTGCCAGTATATTTATTTTAATACGTTTTTAAGAGTGTTGGGAATTTCTCTTAGAATCTACAATATATTACCAATATAAATATCACATATTTAAATAATGGCTGTAAATTATGCAAGCATAACAACGAGGAACACTTTAATAGTTTAGGTCATGGATTTGAAGAATGAGCCAATATTTCTACATTCTACTAGGCAAAATAATCCTTTAAATATACAATTGTTTAAAACTAATTTTTGCCATCAGGATCTCTCAGATTTGTGTGTTTTATTTTGATTTTACTGTTCATGGATCATTTCCCAGGAATATATTAAATGATGGAAAGACTAATGCTGTGGGGTGTTTTTAAAGTTTTTATTTCTGCATTGACTGATATGCTCTTAATCTTGAATGATGATGACCCATATTTAATAGAGAAGTAGGTATAGTCTTCCTCAGAATATCTCCAGTTGAATATTAGCAATTTTGAAAAACCAAATGTAAAAATAATGTCCTTTACATCAACTGCAAGTGTATTGTTTCAGGTGTTAAATGACGGATTAAGGAAAGAAATCTGTAAAAACAGGTATGCGTGCACCTTCTTTTTCAAGAACTAAGATGTTATTCAAATTAGAGACTCATTGAACATTTGAGAAAATACGTGTTCCTTTTTTATATAAGACTTTTTTCCTTTAAAATAACAGCATCTTGAATTTGCTTACTTAAGCATTAAATACTTCCAAGAAAAACAACCAACTATTTTTATTTCCAAACGTTGCATCAAGTTAAACATGTGCATATCACATAGAATTGTTGTTTAACATGTGGAGATTTGAGATTGATTGGAAGTGAATTGTGGTTCCAAATTACATTTATTTTGGTCAAGAGAATTCAGTTTACTCCTACATCATAAAGCTTTCTTTTACATTTAGATAATCACATCTAGATGCAGATGGAAAACTGCTTTGAAATATACAAAGTTGACTTCCAGTGTGAACACATACACAGAAGTCAGCGTTTGTACCCTCCTCCTGAAAATCATGAAAAGAGCAATAAGAAGAAAGGAAAACAAAGCAACAAAAACCTGCAAATTTCATTTTTGATTAAACCAGGAGACAGAAATAACAGACATACTCCAAAATATATGTAGGACCTGCCATGAGCAACTGAGATCTGATGGAAGCCAGGAGGGAGGAATTAAAGAGAAGAAAAGGAATTCAAGGGAAGAAGCACAGAGAAGAGTGAGAGGACCCATGTAAACCAAGTAAAATGGAAGCAAATATACACTTCTTGAGATGGCAAAAGCTTTGTCCTTTGTTTCCACAATGTTGCTGAACCTAGCGTGAGCAGGGCTAGAGGCAGAAGCCTTTCTCGACTCAGTTCGTCCCTGAGGAGAGGAGGGGAGCCTATGCAGAGAGATGCAGTGCTTGCAGGAAGCAGTGTATCTGTGTTTGTGACAACAGAGGAGGGAACAGCTGCAGAGTTGTCTGGTAGGTCAACTAAGAGTCACTTGGGGAACTTTGGAAAAAGACTGGAAGTGAGCACTGAGTATATCTAACTCTAGAACAAAGATGAAAATAAATGTGAGGATTGGATAGTATAGAATGTAAATCTCCTTTGATTAACAGAGGAAGAATGATTTCACTTAAAAGCATTGAGAGAAGAAGTGTGAAAGAAGATGGGAAAATTGTGTTTGATAATGGCTTCATTTGTAATAACTGAAAGTCAAACTTTTTAATTTAAAGTTGGAAAATGTAGTAGGTCAAACTATATGGAATTACCATTTTATAAACTCCAAACAGTTGAATATCAGAAATCTTATATAGTTCAAATCATGTCTAAGGCACTCTCAATTGTGAAATGGTCTATTTTAAGATCTACCACTGAGTAAGAAAAAACATACCTCCACTTATAGCTGTAACATATTTGTAAGACATAGTTGATTGTAGGCATATTTCAATTTTGGAGACATTAATAAGTGAAAAAGTGTTTCTTCAATTCAGTAAAATGTAGTAAGAGAAGAATAAAGCACATGTCATAGCCAAAGGAAAATACATAATACTATTGAAAAATATTATGTGATAGAAGAAAAGGAAGAGGAAGGCTAATTTTATCATTGCTCATAGTGAAGAGCAAATAGATACTACCTAAAGGAATAGAGCACTATGGGTATCATAAATTATAAGCTATAACGATACCAATCCATCAAAAATGTTACACTTTCTAAATATCAGAAGAGCTAAACATACTGTCTACAGTAACATGTAACACAAAATGTAAAATGAATTAAATAATAAAGAAGCTTACTTCTTACTCATGTAATAGACCAATGTAGATGTTACTGGTCATTGAGAGCTCTCTTAAAGGCAGTAATTCAGACACCCAGGCTCCTTTGATCTTGTGGTTCTATTATCTCCTAGGGCTTCATCATCAGCTGTCACCAGCCAGCAAGTAGGGAAGGACTGCAGAGGAGATGCAAACTCTTCTCAAAAGCTTGACTCAGAGAAAGATCACATCACTTTCCCTCCATTCCAGCGGCTTGAAATCACTGCTTTGAGTATGACTAACTGCAAGGGAGCCTGGGGAGTATAGAGTCAAACTAGGTGTTCAGGAGGAAGAGGAGGCAGAATCTGGTGAACATTTTATCTCTGCCACAGCCTTCAACTCAAAAAGTAAGAAAGGGGATAGCAAAGTAATGTGATAAAAGTTAAAAGGAAAAACTAGAGAAAGATGAAAATCAGAGATTGATGAATTTGAAAAAAGAAAAATTATAAACTAATTAATAAACATCCAAAGCAAGGAATGTTGTATATTCTACCTTTTAACTTAAAAAAGAGTGAATAATTAAGAATATCTGTTTGAAGCTGACACAAATGAATTACAAAAAACCAAACAACTCAATCAAAAAGTGGGCAGAAGACATGAACAGATAATTTTTCCAAAGAAGACATACAGATGGCCAATAGGCACACGAAAAGATGCTCAACATCACGAATCATCAGGGAAATTCAAGTCAAAACTACACTTAGATGCCATCTTACACCCATTAGAAGGGCTATAGTCACCAAGACAACTACCAAGAAATGTTGGAGAGGTTGTGGAGAAAAGGGAACCCTCATCCACTGCTGGTGGGAATGTAAACTGGTGCAGTCACTGTGGAAAACAGTATGGAGATTTCCCAAAAAATTAAAAATAGAAATACCATAAGGCCTAGCTATCTCACTACTGGATAGTTACTCAAAGAACTGGAAATCAAAAATTTAAAGAGATTTATGCACCGCTATGTTCACTGCAGCATTATTCACAATAGCCAAGATGTGGAAGCAACCTTAGTGCCCATCAATGAACGATTGGATAAAGAAGATGTTGTGTATATATATATATACATATATATATATACATATGCAATGGAATACTACTCAGCCACAAAAAAGACAAAATCATCTCATTTGCAACCACATGGATGAAGTTGAGGGCATCGTGTTAAGCAAAATAAGCCAGACAGAGAAAGACAAACACCATAAGATTTCACTTATATGTGGAATATAAACAAACTTATGGACAAAGAGAACAAATTAGTAGTTATGGGGGGAAGGGGGGTAAAGGGTGGGCACAGGGATGAAGGGGCATACTTATACGGTGTATGACAAACAATAATGTACAAGTGAAATCTCACTATGTTATAAGCTATTATGACCACAATAAAAAAATTTAAAATAAAAATTTATGGAATGAAATTAAATGAACAAGAAAGGAAAGTTGCTATTGTAAGATTCTATACATATATTAAATATCAAGCACCTTCAAAAAAGAGAATATATGTTTGAATTGCTTGTATAAGCATAAGACAGTGCTTGAATGATAGATACAAAACTAATAACAATGGTTACTGTGTATATTTGAAGGGATAGAGACTGGATGAGAAGATCAGATAGGAGGGCATCTTCTTGTATACATCTTCATATTCTTTTGATTTTTAAACCATGTCGACATACTACTTATTTTAAAAAATTAAATTAATATAAATTAAAAGAAAATAAAGGAAAAATTATTTATTAAGCAAAATTGAATTTGTAATCTTGAGTTCCAGGGTTACTTTCTATAACAGATTTTGAGGAGGAGAAAATATTTTTTACTAGGGGCTTTCCAAAGGATCAGCTAGTTATAAATAGCATAGATATTGTAGCTGTGAGACAACTCACACAAAAACTTGTAAGCATAGATAATTTTCACAGAGTGAAATGATGGTAGCTGACCATACATGGCACGGCAAGTGATGACTATGCGTCCACAGTCTGACCGTTGGTGGACTGTCTCCCCAAGGAAGTGTTGAGAACTATGAGACTCTTAGTTTCATATCTGGCTAACACATTGTGTGATGTGATTTTCCTGCTTTGCAGCAGTGAAAGTCCAGAAAACAGGAATCCCTGATCTTGATATTTTATTCCCTGAAATGATTATATTAAATTTCTTTGAGGGCATAAAGTATCCCTAATTCATTCTTATTTTCCCAGTATGTGAAAAATCTGAGGTTCTGAATTAATGCTGAATAAACTATAGTGAAATGTGGTGTTCTGCAGGCAGTAATTCAACCATAGGGTGAAACCAGCTCAGTGAGCCCTTGGGGAGGCAGTTAAGAAATCCTAATGACTTATGAGGACCTTTGGGTACATTACTTCCATGTTCTTCTGGAAATAAAGGAAGAAAATGTCTCGTAGTCAATATTAGAACTCTCTGTATCAGCTGGAGTTGCCTTGTTATCAAGAGGGAGTGATTGACTGAAGACTGAAGACAAATATCAAAGAGGTAAAAAGAGAGAAGTAGCAAGAAGTAGTCTACAAGTACAACCTAAATTGTTTCTTTTCTTTGCACTGTGCTCATCTTTGACCCCACTTTGTCCCTTAAATATCTCAAGATACTGAAGGAAGAGATGCTTCAAATAATCCATTTTTAGTTTGAGTTTGTTTTTCTCCCACGCTCCTTTTGTTTTCTTTCTTATATTAGCAACAAGACTCTCTTTTTAACTTGAAAATCTTTTAAAGAATGACCCAGCTGAGAAGGGTAAGAGTGACAAATGGAAGAAACACTTTTGTGAAGAAGTGAGCAGCTCAGAGTCAATATTCTCCAACAGGCTGAGCGAAAGCAGCCCCCCCACAGCATGGTCTCATATGACTTACTCAGATATATCTATTCCTGTGAGGTTAATCCCCCCAGACTATCTTTTGTTGACTTGCATGTGTGGTTGATGAGGGACAATCAAATGGATTCAAGTTTGTGGTCATGACTCCCTTCCCTGGGAAAACAGTCCATAGACACTAGCAAGAATCCATGCTGTTTGAAGCCAAGGCAAAAGAAAGTGTCTCCTTGGTTCTAGGCCTCCTAGAGCGGTGATTTTTGAGGAGGGAGCTTCCTTTATTTTTAAAGATGCTGCTGAGTGTAATAATTTGTATATTACGACTGTAATATATTATGAGAGTGCAATAACTTGAGAATTATGAGAATAATTAGGGTAGCTGTGTGTCCCAGTTTGACTGTGACAGTCTTAGATTACGCCTGTTATTGCAGCAAAGTTATAAATAGTGCTTTTTTTTCATATTCAAAAGTGTTCTGGTTTGCATAGCAAATTATAGTCTCTCTAGGAATTACCAATTTTGAGATTTTAGAATTTCCATTTGTGAGAATAGCAAAGAATATATGCGAGTCCTCTTTTCTAACAATCAGTTGAATGATTGGGTTCCTATAGACCTGATTGGGAAGAGGACCCCTGGCATGCATATTTATTCAAGACCATGAATGGAGCAAAAATAAATCCAGCATTGCGTGTTTATATTCTCCAGTGAGTTTCACTACCACATCAAACATAGGGCAATCCATGTTATTCAGGAATCAGCATTCAGGAATTAGCCAATTTCTATAATTCGTATGAAATTTATTTTAAGCAGAAAAGTCAAGATGTTGTTGTAAAGTGTTTTCTTCTTTCTGATCCTCTGAAGTGGAGGAGGCAGGGGAGGTGGCCAGGGTGAAAACCTAAGGCACTCGCTCTCAGACTCATGCAAGTGCCAAGTGTGCATCTACATTTGTTGAAGAATATTGACTTGTGCTTCAAGACAAGTCTCAGGCTTTATCCATTCTAAGGAGGCTTCCTAAACTCTGGTTGCTCCCTATCCCCACCTCAGACTGGGTTATTGTTGCTCAGGTGTCCTTTAATTGAATCTTGTGCGAACAAACCACTGTTGTATTGAAAAGGTATGTGTGTGTGTGTGTTCTTTTGCGTTTTCGTTCCTTGAGGTTAGGGACTCATTTTCACATCTAGAACACCTATTACTGGGCCTAATACATGTCACATGCTCAGTGTTACTGAATCACAACAAGAACATGAATTATAAACAAGTAATTTATTCAATTAAATTAATTAAAATTCTGCTCAAAAAATTTATCACAGCCTCAAACAATCTATTCCAATAACATTTCCAATAACATTTTCTGTTCTTAATAATTAAATGGTTCAAGTCCAAGTTTTGAGGTATTTAATACTTGTGTACAGGAGAAAGCCCGAAGAAATAATAAAATTTACAGTGTTGTCATGCGACCTACAGAGAGAGATTATCTTTGGGATATATTCTGAATACTTCTTCTTCCTTTCCGGTGAGAAAGAGCATAAAGTAGTCTTTATTGCCGAGTGTTGACTTCTGACTCATCCAAAATGAATAGACTAAACTTTTATTCCTCCTTGGCTCTGCTGCTTCTTTTCCTGAGGAAAAATGCTAAGCTATTTTGGGGTAAATTTTTTAAGAACATGCCAAGTGAATATGATAAAGGCCAGATATATACAAGGTCAATAAATCATTTCTGAACTCAGTTTTTGAGGGGTTTATGATGTCTATTGAACTAAAATATCTTTTCATTTCTATATTTGAAATATGACTAATTAGATGCATCAAAGCAATGTGAAATCAATCAGATATATTTGGTAGGGAGAAGACTGGCTTAATTCAATTCTAAGTCCTTGATTAACATTTGAATTTCTTCCTTAATATAGAGACAGACAAGACAGTGTGAAACATAAGATTGGAAAGAAAAGAAGATCACAAAAGAAGTTAACTTTCAGGATCTCTATAATCATCTCATATTAATATAATCCTACACCCCTGAAGCACGTTTAGCAATGAATTCATGACCAGGAGTTACAGCAGCAAGTTGCATAATTACATACTATATTGAATGAGCTCAGGACAATTCAAGTGGAAATGGATCACAAAGCCTCAATTATCCAGACTGACTCTCTTGATGATGACCAATTCACTGGGTAATTGTGCACTCCACCATCTCTTTGGCCTGATAAACTCCCACTGATTTAGGAGAGGGAGAGCCAAATTGCACGTTTTTTTTAGTGGCTGTTTGTTCTTTGGTCTCAGATTAAAATATGAACACTTGGCTTCAACTAACGCCTCTCTGCACTTACAAGATGATTGGAAACTATTGGGTTTTGTTCACCAGGTGGATTTTTCTGAGTCTTGTCCAGCTGTGGTTGAAATGATCTTCATGGGTCTGTTGTTAGCTGGTGCATCACTGCCTTATGCATGATTCCTGACTGCTCCTTATATGGAAAAGCTGTATAATGCTCCACTAGTGATTTCCATTTGTGCTCAGTCTGCAATTTTCCAACAGTATTTATACTCAAGTATCGTTTTTTTCATATTAATACCCAACTTTCATGATAAGGTATCACGGGTAACATATACAATACACTTGTGTATAATGTTTAAATATTTAAAGAATCAAAAACTAAAAAGTTGTGTAGAACTCTTCCTTCATTGAAATTACTCAGTGGATATATTTCTTCAGTGATGTGAAGCTTTTATAACATTGATTTATGTATCGAAAGTAAATGCAAAACTGGAACTTAGAGAACAATGCCTTATACTAAATATTTATAGTTTGAAAATAAATATTCTCACTAGTTTTGCTGTTTGAAACATTAATTATATGCGGAAAGATAAATTAGTTTTCATTCCTTATATATCACCAACTTCAGAAGACATAAAATCTTTATTTACCAATTTATTTGAGTGACACCAAGAATCCTTACATCTCTGTACTAGAATGTATAAACATATAAAAGTAAGACATGAGCAATATTTCCACAGTTCTCCACACATAATAGGGGCCATGTGTGTTAGGGAAGAGAGGACTGGACACAGGGATTTGAGAACTGGCTTCTAGTTCCAACTCTGCCATTGCCTCAGCTGTACTAATATAGTGATTTTGTTCTACTCATTTATAAAACAGTCATCATATCTGCCCTGCCCACCTTAAAGGTTTTTGTGATGATCAAATGTTTGTGAAGATGCTTTACAAACTATCAAACATTATATAAATTTAGACGCCATTGTTTTATTAGGTTTTGGCACTAGGCTGTTGAGCCCGATTGATTGGTTGTGGAATCGTAAATTTCTGGGTGTCTATTGAGAAAACTTCAAGTAAAAAAAAAGTCTCATCCCTTTTCTTTGATATGATAAGATTAAGACTTGGGAAAAAGCTGAGAAAATAAATTTAAAAGGTCATTGCCTCAAGAACATATACATTAAAAGAAAAAAAAAGGTGGTATCTTGAAAGCCAGTTCAGTAGGCTAGGAGAATAGCTGTGCCAATTGGCTAACCAAATCATGCATGCTAGATTGTCGCAATTCTGTGGATGTTCATAAAAATAGTCATAATGACTAGCTGAAGGGAACAAAAAAATTCAATGTTGTGAGTTTCTGCACACCTTGGAGGGGAAGTGGGGAAAGAGCTCAGATCATCTTTTAGCCTATAGAGATTTAAGTGAAAGAAATGAATGTCAAAGATCAATTGATGATGAAAGGAAGGAAGACTCACCTCTCCATATATTTTCCCCTCTCTATTCTGAAATAAAAATTACGTTTCATATAGAAATATTCTCTATTGTTTTTAATTTATGAAAGTTCTATTTTTTTAAAGATTTTATATTTTTCCTTCTTCTCCCCAAAGCCCCCAATACATAGTTGCATATTCTTGTTGTGGGTCCTTCTAGTTGTGACATGTGGGACGCCGCCCCAGCCTGGTTCCATGAGCAGTGACATGTCCGCTCCCAGGACCCGAACCAATGAAACACTGGGTCGCCTGCAGCAGAGCACGCGAACTTAATCACTCGGCCACAGGGCCAGCCCCGGAAGTTCTAATATTTTTAAATGTAGACTTTAAAAATATTTTTTTATTAAAATAGTGCACCTCACTGGATTGCTGAAATGCTATCTAAAACTAATTATTAATAGAAATGGATTAAGATTTTTCTGGAATCGTTACAACATTTTTCTGTATGTGGACTTTTAATAAATCTAATTTAGTAACTGGATTTCCATAAAATTGTCCTCTTACAACCCTGTTATATTTTGGTGCAGTGTTCAACGCACCAGCTTCCATTGTTAACACTTCCAGATAGTGAATATAAATTCTGAGCGACAGTATACAATTTGGACATCTGTTAAACCGGCAAAATTGATTCTTGACTGATGCCATTTGACTTTGATTGGATTAAGATAGTAATACTTTACAGAAAAATCTTATAAATCTGTGCTGTAATGCTGGAGGAAGAGTACCCTTTAAATAAATATTAGTATTACAAATCATCAGGATATCAAGTGTGCTAGAGTATATATGTCTTACTTCAACATAAGCGATATTTGCAAGAACTTTTTGGTTTAATGAGTTTTTATTATTTCGTCTCTTCAGATGTAATCCAAATTTCATTAATATAGGTATCAATCTACTCTCCTCCCACTATCTTTTCCCTCGTATTTTACAACACCCCCTATTACGTGAATAGGAAACATGACAAAATTACTTAGAAATGGAAGAACCCTACCATTTCCCTTTGGCAAATAATACCAGGGAGTGAACATTTCTAACTGGGTATCTCCTGTGGCTGAACCTCCTGTGGTAGATACTGGGGAGAGTGTAAAGAAAGGTGTGCGTTCTCTCCTTTACAAGTTAGAATTGTGATGGATAAAGAACTACCCCTGATTGCAAGGATAATGACATTTTAAAAAATTTAGCATGCGTGATTTGGAGTTGTGCTTTTAAATTTCATCAAACAGCTTATTAAAACAAGAATGACTTCTTTTAACCTAGTGCTTCTTTATTCTCATTTAGTTCAGCACTCACTGGTTCGGGTCCAATTCTCCCACTTTTTGTTTCGCGGTGCCTTGCTATGTTATTCAGTTACCTTCTAGATCTCTTTTACGTGTTCCTAAAAACACAAAACTCATTTTATTAAAACAATTATTTCCAATTTCATTTGAAAATGTAGGATTCAGTTGTATTTTTGCCAATATCAGTAGTTTACTTTCTTCAATAGACCAGGGTTAGTTGAAAATTACTAATAGAAATTCAAACTTTCAAGTAGAAACTGTCAGCTCTGGTGGTAAGAAAAGCAGGCAAATTACACGAGAATTCACTGTAGTAGAACCACTGTGCAGGTATCATCAATGATGGCGGAGGGAACGGCACGAAGGAGACAGAGCAGCTTGGGTTGTGGGAGAATTAATTTAGTTAGTTGGCATTTAAGTTTTTTTCCCTAAATGTCTCAGCATCGTTTTAACACAGCAATTTGTAATCTTAGTTTAAACACTTTCAATTTGAAGCTCTAATTATAGTTTACATAATTTCTGTTTTCTGAAGAACGCTGTTTCTTTTTACATAGAAACATTTGCGTATTTCTTTCAGATGTTTAAATATTTCAGCATTGATAATAGGGAAAAAAATCCTTATAATAGCCTTATAATAGCCTTGTTGAATGAAATGGAAACCACATATTAGAAGTTAAAAAAACTAATTTTGAAATTTGATTGCATCATTTTTACTGGGTTTTCATAAATCTGAAAATATGTTTAAGCAAAAATATATAATGTTTGTAGGCAGAAAAGCAATGATAATCACAGCTACATTGTATTAAATTCAGAAATCATAGTGATTATGGATATTTGACAACCTG
This sequence comes from Equus asinus, assembly GCF_041296235.1. Classification (NCBI taxonomy): domain Eukaryota; kingdom Metazoa; phylum Chordata; class Mammalia; order Perissodactyla; family Equidae; genus Equus; species Equus asinus. The sequence continues at coordinate 84,304,465 of NC_091799.1, forward strand.
AAAATTGCCTATTGCTTATAATTTCATCTTACGGTTTTTAAGAAGAAAAGCTGCTAACCTATTCTTTGGCTCTTTGCTAGGAGAGATTTTACCCTTCAGTGTTATTATTTTACATTTTTGCTTTTTTCACCATTTGCCTTGAATCACCACTCTATCAAAAGTAATGGAAGAGCTTCTGGAAATGAGTGGCAACTGACAGCTGAAGTAAAATACATATCCCATAATTCATGGGGTGACCAAAGAGAGCCCTTTCATCCTTTAAGAGGACTTATGGTTTATCGATAAGTTTACGTGTCACGTGGGAAAGATATTGAATTCTATTCTCTATAGTGCTTTTCATGGATAAGTCATCCCAAAGTGTTAGTAAATTGATTTATAAGATCCTGTATAAATAGATGATGATTTGTGCAAATCATTTGGATGTTTCAAGGAAAAATAGGTTAGCTGAATTATTCATGTACAGCCTACTTTTGATTGCACACAGTGATAAGAGATAATTAATCCATTGGTAATACCTAAACTATCTTTAATTTCATTGATATTATTTTTGATATCATCATAGCCAATAAACATTTCTTGACGTATTAAGCATGTAGAAGTGTTTATAAAGAGCATACACATGTGGAGGTAGATACATGTATAATGTACATAAAGCCCTGGCACTGAAAAGCCACATACACAATCCCTACTCTCAAGAGCCACAGATCTAGGGTTTAGCTTGTGTGTATTTACATGTAGTACAGTCTACCAAGCAAATTCAGCATAATCTGAGAAGCAACCTAGCGTGGTTGGTAGTTCAGGCGACAGAGTCTGGAGATAGACTGCTTCTGTTCAAATCTCAGTCTTACTAGCTGAGGGTCTTAGGGCAAGTTATTTAAGCTTTCTGTGACTCAGTTTATTTATCTGCAAAATGGGGATTGTAATAATGCTTACTTCATAGGTCTGTTAAGAAAATTAAATGAGCTAATATTTGTAATACACTTAGTGCCTGGCACAGAGAAAATTCTATATAAATGTGAAATAAGTAAAATAAAATGCTCAATAAACATTTTAAAATAAGATTATGGTTTTTAGCAAATGGAGAGATCATTTGGAGATGGTTCCAGTGACATGAAATATGGAGACAAAACTTGCATTAGATCTCAAAAGCAGAGAGAAGGAAAAAGAGGAGAACTTTTCGGGTGGATAGGCTGAAACATGTTGTCCTATTGGTGCAGGCTTGGTCCCAAGGGAAATAGGTTTTGAGCAGTAAATTTTTGAGGAAGGGGAAGATGCTGAGATGGTGGCTGCACAAACTGGTCTAGCAACAGGATTAGCATCTGAGTGACCAAACTCAAACCGCTAGGGGGCGTTGCATGGTGAACACGGACATATTTAGAGTTGTCCCTCGGGCTTTGTTTCTCCATGCGACTTTACCTCCCAGCTCATTTCTTAGTACCTAAGTAGTTCCCCGATGCCTCCATTTTGTTTGCAGTTCTTGGCCCCATTTATCCCCAGCTTCACGGCTGCCCTCTTTACCCTTACCACTGTATTTGGCATGGCTTATGTTTATCCATTCCAGGTAACAACTCCTCCCAGTTGAGTTCTGGCCTTTAGGTCCCCACCACACAGTCTTATCTGAGCCTCTCTTAGACAGAGTCCAAACTCAGCCACTGTGGGTAAGAGAATTTGGACCCGGGACCCAATCTGCCTTGGATGGATGCTGAGAAGAGCAAGGCAGGGGATCAGAGCCCCAGCCAAGAAAGCCAGAGCTCAGAGCAGAGCTCTAGTATGAACAAGGAAGTGGAGTTCAAATAAAAATGTGAGGTGGAACCTCTGCCACTGGGTCATCGTGGCACAGGGCCCAGGAAGGTTGCAATTTAGAAGCCCACAGTGGAGTCTCATTTTACAGGAAGGAATTTGATTCACAACCCACTTCCAACATCCACATCGTATAAGGTGATTATCCATTTTCATTTCAGGCACTGTAAGGACTGAGCTCCAAGAATGAGGCATTTTTCTATACAACTGAAAAGGCCTGGGAGAAGCAAAGGCTGAGAAGTACTTATAAGCAAAAATGTAGGGGCATATTCCTGTCCGTGTGCTTCTACGAAATAAACAGAGACTCGCAGCATAGTGTAGAGTTAACTGGTACTGGGAGATAAGTTTAGGACCAGGAATAGCAGGCCTTTGATGGCAGGTAAGGGGTTTGGATTGCTTTTTGGGCAGGGGAATTACTGAATATTTTGAGCACTGATGTGTGTGAAGATTAGCTGGCAGTTGTCTGTGAGCTGAAACATAGCAAGAGAGCAAGAGATGAGCCCAATTAGGATACTCTTTATTCACAGAGACAACACTCTGACTTTTAGCTTTTCAGTGCCTGACATTAAGTAGGTGCTTATTAAATATTTATGTAATGAAAGAATAAAGTAATTAATTATAGGCTCTTTGAGTTAGCAGGTAAATTCAAGTTCAAATAATCTAACCCTTTAGGTGTTGTATTAACTGATCTGACAGCTTGTCTGACTATTTCTTGTCTTATAGAAAATCAGTATATACTGAAACAGAACATTTCATTTGGTGTGGTGGCATTTTCCAACACTAGGAATGTTTCTGTTTCCACTGAGTTGAAAGAGGAGTTAAACCTCATTGTCTTCCATCCCTTGCATGTAATGACCACTGTAATTGGTCCATATAAAATAAACATCATTGCCTCAGAGAGGTCTTCCTTACCCCCGTAAGCTATGCCAGTGCTCCTGTTATATACTCTGTTAGCTCCTGTAACTCTGTGTTTGCAGTACTCACTGCACGGGCAGTTACTTATTAACATCTATGATAAGTTATCTGCCTCATTCACTGCTGAATCCCCAGGATTTCGCACAGTCCTGACAGAAAGTGGGTGCTTTGCAAATATTTATTCACTCCACAATTTTCTATTGATTGTCTTCAGTGTAAAAGGCCCTATCCCAGACATCAGTGGGACAGCCATAAAGTAAAACAGATGAAGACGCTTCTCATGGAATTTCCAAGGAGGGGGAAGGGACACAAATAATACACATATAAACCAATAATATAAACATGTCAGTAGTCATAAATGCAATGACAAAAACTAAAACTGGGTAAGGAGATGCGGCTGGAGGATGCTACTTTAGGTACAATGTTTAAGGTTGACTGTCCATGAAATGACATTTGAGCAGAGAGTAGCATGAAGTGATGGAGTAAGATGAGTAGATACTTGGGTAACTTGGAGAAGAAATTTGAGACCAAACGTGAGTGACTATTGAAAGGAATTGAATTCTTTGTTCTTAAGGAGATCATGATATGTATTAGGGGTCACAATCTTTTTAAACTTTCCAAAACAATTGATAAAGAAGGGTCAAGGAATAACTTTGTTGTTTGCCCAAGATCATGTTTTCTTCAATGTACTTGTCATGGGATTGGATATACATGTGTATCCAGATCTGGGTTTTGTGGAAGCCGAAGCTTATATGGTTTTGGACACCTTATATAAGAATAAATTTGCACAAATATTCTATTTTTATAAATTTTACAAAACATATGACCAAGTGAACATTGCTAAGGCCTTGCAAAGTAAGAGATCTAAAAACGTCAGCTTTATTAGCTTCATAGCACACCCACCTCTGGACACACTATGCTTCTGAGAGGAAAAGAAATCATTACTCTTTCCATTGTCTCTTCTGTTTATGTCCTAATAAGGAAATGGCAGTTTGAGGTTAACATAGTGGTTTTTCTCGGCAAGCACCTACTTAATAACTGTATGATTCCATTCCAGCACAAGGAAACCAGGCCATTTTGGTGATGTGGATAAAGTACCTGGGTGAGATTCAAGGGCTCTAATTTTAGTTCTGTCATTTGGTAGCTGTGGGAACAAAGGACAAGACAACAAACCAAGCTGACACTTTCCACTATTTTCATATGGAAGGGTTGCATGAGAATAGCACTTCACCAACCAGCTTTAAGTATTTACCATGTTAGAACAACACCTGTGCTATGTTTTATTTTGTGGTTGTATAAAAGCATTTACAATTTTTACTTAAATCAATTTAAAGTGGATATATCATATCACTATTAATACTGCAAATTATTGATACTGGAGACCTGGCAAATAGCTTTGATAATAACAATATGATTAGACTATGGCTATATTAATAGTTTGAAGAAATATTTGAAGCTAAAGATGTTTGTGTATAAAACTGAGCCTTTCTTTAAATGACATAATTAATGAATTGATAAAGAATTAAAAATAGGGGGTTGGTCCCATGGCCAACTGGTTAAGTTTGTGTGCTCCGCTTTGGCGGCCCAGAGTTCGGATCCTGGGCGTGGACATGGCACCACTCATCAGGCTACGTTGAGGCGGCGTCCCACATAGCACAACCAGAGGCACTCACAACTAGAATCTACAACTATGTACTGGGGGGCTTTGGAGAGAAGAATAAAAAAAAAGAAAGATTGACAACAGTTGTAAGTGCAGGTGTCCTTAAAAAAAGGAATTAAAAATAAATAATACTGGTAAATAAAAATACCACTTTGCTGCTTAAAGTTATTTAATGCCACGTCTGTGCAGCACTTAAGACAATTTTGGGTCCCACTAGGCTTATACATCCACAATCTAGGAAAACTAAATTATATAATCTAGTTTGGGGTTCAAAATTTTTCTCTTAAATTTCCATTAAAGCAGAGATCAGCAAACTATAGCCTGCAAGTCAAATCTGACCAGCTGCCTAGTTTTGTAAATAAAGTTTTATTGGAATGCAGCCTTGCTCATGTGTTTATGTATTATCTGTGATTGCTTTTGCCCTATTCTGGCAGAGCAGTTCTGAAGAAAACAATAAAGCTCATTTAAATATTTATTGTCAGGCCTTTTACAGAAGAAGTTTGCTGACTTTTCCATTAAAAAAGAGTGTGACTTCCTTAAACCTTGTGTCTTGATGGTCTTTGTATCTTCTGTGCCTCATGTGAGTAGAGGTTCAATCAACTCTTTTTAAAAAAACTTAAAAGTAAGTTGTCTACAATGGGCATCTAATATATACCTCAGACTCAACACGTGTAATAGAAAATGCCCAATCTTTTCTATGCCCAAACCTTTTCTGTGCGCTCTTGATGTCATTTCCACTCTTTTCATTGCACAGGTGAAAAACTTTGGAGTTATCCTTTACTTTTTCTTCTTATACCTACATTAAATCCATCAGGAAAATCTTGGAAACAAATCCAGCACCTTCCAAATAAATCCAGACTCCGGGTACTTCTCACTCCCTCCAATGCTACTGCCCTCTTTAAAACCACCATCATGTCTCCATCGGATTACCACCATTGCCAACTGGTTTCTCTTCTATCCTTGACTCTCCATAATCTAATTTCAACGTAACACCCAGCCAAATCATTTCACTTGTCTCCTCAAAACCTTCCACTCTAGTCAGAGTAAAATCCAAAGTCCTCATAAGGGCCTCCAGGGCCCAATGAGATGTGGTCCCTCTTACCTCTCTCGCTACATCCTCTGTGATCTTCCCTCACTCTGCCCGGCCACACTGGTCCCTCACTCTCCTCCAGCACAGCAGCCACACTCCCTCCCTTCTGGCTCTTTCTTCCACCTGGAATGTTCCTCTCCTTTACATCCACTTTTCTCATATTGTCATTTTGTTTTCAGGTCTTTGCTCAAATGTCACTTCTTCTTGAAGCCTACTCTGAATACCAAATTTAAGTTTACAGTCTCTTACCCCAGTAATCTGGATCCCCATTGCTAGCTTTCCTTTTCGTTTTTTCCATAGTACTCATCCTCTTTTAATGCACAATATGTAATATATTGTATATTAATATATAAATATACAATTGATTGATTTATGGTTATTGTATAATAGTCTGTTTCTCCTCAGTAGAATATAAGCACATGAATATATTTGTCTATTTTATTTACTTATGTATTTCAAGCATCTAAAAAACTGCCTGGAATATAGTAGACTATTGATATATCTTTGAATTGATTTTTTGAATCAATGAATGAATCAAAGAGATTTTAATATCTGATTTTCAAGTAATTTCTCAAAAGTACCAACCAAAATTTTTTCAATATTTATTCAGGTTTTTCAAATTTAGAAGTGGAATAGATGAGAAATAGCAAAGTTTTCTTAAGTGTGAAAAGGAAAGCTAAACTTTCTGTATGTAGGATTAGATAATTCAGTTATTAAATATAAACACATCATTTGCTTCTTAAGTGCTAATATTTTTTTAGATAAATCTCTCAATTTTATCTTTTCTTAAATACATTTATAACTAGTAATGCCTAGTTAAATCATTTATAATATTTGGCTGAGTCTTTCTGCAATCAGCAAAATCTCCTATAATTATCTGTCTCAGAAGTTTCTCTTTACATCCTGGCCATAAAAGAAACTAGGCAGTCCCATGAGGAAAGTGCTTCCCAGGGTCCGTCTCTGGTGTAAGTTGTATTTTGTCTCATATCTCACCTACCTTACAGCCATGAGGTGGAAAACGTGTCTTCCTAGCTCCCCATTTCTTCTCCTGTCTCTTGCAAAACTCCTGCACTATTGAGGCTTCTGCCATCATCCTATATTTTATTCATTGCTTTCATCTCCAAACATTCTAGAAATTCCTTGAAGACCTTAGGCTCTGGGTTGTATCTTTCTACTTCAACCTAACCGCTGTCATCACTTTTATTGACCTCTATATCTTTGTCCTCCAAATTCATGACTTTCTCCTCTCTCATGATCATTTTCTTAATTTCATTTTAGCCACCCAGCTCCATATCCTCAATTCTAGCATGCAAAATCTCAAATGCAAACATCGCACTTGATGACCACAATCTCTTGGCCATATACCTTGCTTAATAATCTTACTACAACAATTTCTGTATAACATTCTGGTCTTGAATCCAGTGATCCCATGTTTCTCATTATTCTATATACATATCTCATTCTCCGTTCTGTTCTGGCACAGCTTATGTTTCAAAATGCATCATTATAATCACTCAATTTCCAATATCTTCTCACTATTCATGTTTTTACTTCGATTCTTGAGTCCATGGTCCATTATTCTATCACTCTCTTGAAACATAACCCAATAATCTTATATCTTTCTTGGTCCTTCTATAAGGTACCAACCATGGGTGAATTCAATTATTCATCTTCTCAGTGTCTGCACTCAAGCACCTGAATGAAACTTGAGAGGCATTACTGCACCAGAACATTGCCCTTCACTTGAAATTAATCATCCCGAATGTTTGACTTAGTTGACTACTTCCTCACCTTGAAATACTTTTCTTTCTTGATTTTCAGATGCCATATTCTCCCAGTTTTCCTTTTACCTACTGGCCACTTTATCATACTCATAATTGTTAGCTACTTCTTTTTTACATATATCCAAAAATTAGCTTTTTTTCAAGGCTTTGTTCCAGGTCTTCTTTTCTTTTCTGTCTAAACTCTACACCTGGAAGTTGTCATCTAGTTCCCCAAATGTCAGTACTATCTACATTACAAAAAATTCCAATTATATGTCTCTGGCCCAAATTCCTCTTCTAAGCTTAGGCAGGTCTCACTGACATCTTCGCATGTGTCTCATAGGCATGTCAACCTTAACATAGCCAAAAGCTAAATCTTTTTTTTCTTCTTTCAGTTTTATCGAGATATAATTGATGTACAGCACTGCACAAGTTTAAGGTGTATGGCTTAATGACTTGACTTACATATATTGTGCAAGGTAACTCTTGATTTCTCCTCCAAAATCTAATCCTTCCTAAATATTCCTCAAAGCAGCAAATGACACCATTAATCTCTCATTTGTTCAGTTCCTTCCTCTTTCTCATCTCCCATATTCTATCTGGTGCCTATCCTGTTGATTTTACTTCTACCACATATATGAAACCATTCATTTTTGTACCTTCTCTTTAGTCTCAGCTCTCATTCCCTCTTGCTTCGATGACTGTGGCAGCCTCTGACTTGCATTCTTCCTTTTATTACTCTTCTCCAACCGCTCAATCTTTCTTATAGCTTACATCTGATAATGCCACTTTCCTTTATTCGAAACACCCTCAATTCTACTTAGGCCTACAATTTTTTAATCTGATGGGCCCCTGCCAATCTCAGCATTCTTATCTCCTGCTGTTTCCTGCTTTCAACTACACTGGCTTTGCTGCTGTTCTGCAGACATGCCAAGGTCTATATGGCTTCAGGGCTTTTGCAAAAACAATTCCTCCTGCAGGGCCTTTGAACAAAATCCACCATTTAGGGCTTTTGCATACACAGTATTCCCTTCTCTTTTCAAAGCTGTCTTTTTCTGATCCATCACATCTTGACCAAATGTCTCCTCCTAAGGCAGGTTTCCTTACCATATCTTAGTAAGTACCGCTTCCAATTCCAACCCAGTATTTCCATTTTACCATGAAAACTTGCTCATTTCTTTTCTAGCACTTATACAAGTTTTAAATATTAATAACATTACTTATTTGTTGGTTATTATTCTTATGTGCTTTTCCAATTGTATTGAAAATATCTGTGAGGGCAGGGTCATGTATTTTACTAATCACGGCATGCTTGTTCATACATTTAGTGCTTGACATTTAATATTTATTAATTAACAAATATTTTTGAATCATTGACTGAATACAGGTGTTTTCATAGGAAAGACAATTAGTCGTATTTAAGTGGCAAGACTCAGATCACTGTTACTGGGCTTTACAAATTTGATATAGGGCACCACATTTTACCTAGTATCGTTTACTCTAAGTTTTAGGTGTCCTATATAGAATATGTAATCCTTCTAGTGTTCGCTTGGAATTTTTAAGACAAAAAACTGAAAGCAAAGATTAAGGATCCAAATTCTCTCCTCTATGGTAATTCTACTGGGTCTTTAATGTCAAATATGTATTTGCGTTACCTGCTGAAAGCTTTTCGACCACCTTTGTCTGCAGTCAACTCCCCTCCTCTCAACTCTTACAGCTTTCATTCTCTGTAATGCTTATTCAGGGCTTAGATTCTGTTTTGAATTATTGCTCATATTTTGATATATCTATGCCTTGATTCTAGGAGTATAGTATACTTATTTTCAAATCCCACCATTACTTTAGCACCCAATAATTACTGACTCTCTAATAGTAAGAAAATTGCATCATGCATCACTTTATGTATGCTATTCATAAATGCCACCTGAGATCACAATCATCAAGTTAAGTCAGTGGTAAATAATTGCACACACGTGTAAATTCACATAATCAGGATAAGGACATGACTCAGCATAAGGATATTAGGCAGAAGTATCCTTCACCAGCCTCCAGATACTTCCTTTTGTCATTAGTCATCTCTATTTTCAGCTGGGTTTCATAGTGAACAAGGAACTTTGTTTGACACTCAATATCTGTCAACTGGTTATTGTGTTTTGGGGTAGTTGTGGTTTGCTAGGTCCAATGGTAGTCTTTGTGTTATGTTGGAGAAAGTAAAACCAGCACAGATTCTGGCCCACAGAAGCTATTCAGCAAATCTTTGTGGAACAAATAAACATTTACTAGCATGTTACTTATGGGAAGATGCTAAATGGCGCCACTGTAGTCACTGATATTATCACCAATAGCAGTAATGGCAGTGGAAAAAATCTAACATTAGACATCATTTGAAATCATTCGTGTTGTTCCTGTCTTCTCTAGTCTGCCAGAGAATAACATCAGAGAAAACAGTGTGCATTTTTTCAAATCTTTTGATCACAACCTCAATAATATTTTTCCGAGTCTCTCTGTTAATAGTGACATGCCTCCACTTTGCATCACCTCTGAAGAACCTGTCTGAGGACTGCTAGATCTGGACGGAAAGGTAGCCAATTAGATAATGGCCTCCAGCAAGAGCGGACTCTGTAGAAGACTCGCCTTTGAACTGTGTGGAGTTGAACTAAAGGGCGCAGCTGCTATATAAATTAGAGAGAAAAGAACAAGGTTACACCTGTAGGGTGACTCAACAGCTATATTTCCTCAGCTCAAGTAGTAGAGTAGTATAATGATAGTTAATACAATACTCAGATTAATTAAGTAATCTTGACTTCAATTATTGAGATAACTCAATAGAGTGGGGAATTGTCTCCAAAATTAAAGCGTTAATTTCAGAAATAGAGACATTGCCTTAAAGGGTTTCTATCAGAAAATAACTCATGGGGAATCTGTCACGAAGAGACTTAGTTTAATGGCGAAGAGTATTATCAGCAGGACCAGTAGTTATAAATTTAAAAGCCAAGGATCTAATATCAACTGTATTAAGTAGATGCAGAGAATGTATCACAAGTAAGTTTGCCGACACCTTTTTGTGAGAAATTTTTTTTTAACTACCTGTTCCAGTCTAAACTTGACTCTAACTTGATAAAAGGAACTGACTGGTAAAAGGAACAGATGAAAATCTGTGCCCAATTGGTCCTGATATGTTATTGTTAAGATTTTTGCCATGACAGATATCATGCTTTGTACAAAGGTAGTGTGCTGAAACTAGAGATGCTCTAGGACAAGGCCTCTCGCTACACTCAAGGGTGGGTACATTTATCACCGGGTATCTCAGAATTTAATTATTTTTCTTTCACTGATGTTCTTCTTTTGTCTTCAGAAATACTAAAAATTAAGTAAATGCAATAGTGTTATAATTTTAATGAGCAATAATAAAATATGAAAAGTCAAGTTTTTATTATGTAATTATATTTCTTTCTTAGCATTTAAATACACTGGAATTGAACTTGCAGCTGGTCCTCAGGGGCCAGGGGAAATTTTTTAAAGGTAACAATTACTTAGGAAGTTAGCTGTACCATGATTTTATCATTTTAATCTCTCTCTGAAGATATAAACTGGGATCTTAGAAACCCAATTCAATCATCCAAAATATACAAAAGTTCAAAGTATGAAATCAATTGTATCTTTCATCAATCCTGTTAATTTTTAAATTTAAGATGCCAACCTTTATTGCACTCATTTGTGCTAGAAAGTAAATGATGATGTGTTTAAATTTCCACAGTAATGTGTAAGATTCATAGACTTGGCATGTGAGCTCATACTCAGTAAGAACAATCCGATATTGAACTGGTGAGTTAAAAGTATAAGATCATACTGAAGGAAATAAAGTGAAAGTCTAAAATGAACCCTTATTTGTGAATAAATTAATAGAGATTGCTTTTGTACACATTGGGCATGTTTTATCTTAGATAATGATAATTTACACATGTACGGTGCTTTGCAGTTTATAAAGTACTTCCATATACATTTTCTTATTGGATCTCCAGGAAATCCTGTGGGGATGGCTAAGCAGGTAGTTTTATTATCTAAAAAGAAATTGAGTTTCAGAAAGGTTATTTGATCACTTCACCCAGCTAATAGGTAGGAGAACCAGGATTTGACAGAACACAGAATCATTCTATAAATACTATTACCTTCATTTTCCCCAAACATCCAACATATTGTCTGTAAGTACATTTAATTGATTGACTGCTTTAGAAAGGAATACATTCCTCAAGATTTCATCAAAGTTGGCCAAATAGCTTGGTAGACATTTCATGTGATAATTTGTGCAGTAACTTGTTTTTCACTAAACTGTATCCTTAAGATTTATCTCTCTGTATTTAACTAGAATGTATTGTTTCAAGGATTGTGTCCTGTGGCTTCCGTCAGCGATAAGTGACAGCTGTCTGTGCATTAATGAAGCACAAAGGCTGTTTTCCATCAGAAGGAGGAACAGATCATTGCTTTTCACCCTCATCCTTTGAACTATTTAATTTTATGGCCATCTGAGTCAACTTTTATTGTTTTAGCATGTGTTTTAGAATTTTAAAAGGAGAGAAGGCAGAAGAGTTCAGTACCTAAGTAGACAGCTTTTGTCAAATGTTACTCCTACATTGTTTTACATGGTTCCTTTTGTTCTGTGGTAAATGAAAGTGTCTTTCACTGAAAGAGAAATTTATAAATATCTCCTTTTGGTTTAGACTTATGCTCCTGGTAGCACTCTTAAGTTTGGTTCAGAGTATAGTTTTCTCTTTTGGGAAATAAGAGTAGAACATTTCATTCTCCGATATTAACTCAATGTATTGCTATTAAATAGTTGGTAGAGTGGTGGAAAACGGACATGCAAAAATCATTCTTCATGTATCTTACCATTTTTGTTAAATGGTGTGGTTAGGAGAAGCATCATCTTCTGAGTTCTGACTGGGAAAGACAAAAGGAGCAGCCCTGACATTCCGAAGCCAGCCTGGCCCTCACAGCTGGGTTCTGTTATTCTCTGACTAGACATAAACAATGTCACAGAACACCAGCCTTAGACAAGGTTACTCTGAGATCATGACAAAAGGAGATAAAGCAAGCCCACTTCATAATTCTGTCTAAGCACAGACAAAAACAAGGTCATTATGCCACCCACAAAATATCAAACACCCTCTTATTCATCCAAAACTTGTTACTGCTACTTATTTATTAATTATAGTTTTATCTTCATTCTAGTCTCCCATCTTATCAATAAGGTTTATTGAGATACCCAATCGCAGAACTTCCCCTGCTTTCTGATAGAATACAATCTTGAGTGAACCTCTGCTTCCCTGGACACCCTCCTCCCCAAATCATCCAATCAAAAACATAATCCTATGACAGGTTCTTCTAACCATCTTCTACCAAGACACCCCATGATTGCCAATGTAGTAAGTATTAAACCAAACCTGCCTCAACTAGGGGTGTATTCCTGGTGGTCCTTGGCTGCAGGACACTGACCTATTTTTGATTTTTGTCTCAGCTTCTGACTAGTTATTTTAACTTGAGCAAATTATTTAGGCACTCTGGTCTTTGGCTTTTCCCTATAAAATGGAGATATTTATATTTACCATAAGATTGTTAAGATATTAATTGAGATAAGCAATATAAGGTACTCAAATGGTGTTATTAGCAAGAAAATATTAAAATGTTATTATTTCTTCCATTTCATATTTTTTCTCTTTTTCCTTCCTTTTCTGATTTTCTCACAATTCAGTCATAATAGTCTTCTCAATTGTTTGGTCTACGATTTGTAACTTGTATGCTTTTAAAAATCTCCATAAGAAACCTTCTTTTCCAACATTTATTGGGAATTGGAGTTTTGACAATGGATTGGACAACTTTACAACTGCTGTCCTGATTTTGCTTTACTATCAGTGTACTCTAAGAAAAAACTCTGCTGCCCCCAGCTATCACTTATTGACAACCCTATGTTCCAGGGACTAAGCTGAGCAATGTGGACACAGAAATGAATTAGACATTGTCCTACCATTAAACAACACATATTCATCTCCAATAGTGTGCCAAGTATCGATTGTACAAATAGTTCTCAAACATACTTCTAATCCAACATATCTGGGTTTATGACACAGTCCTACAGTAACAGTGCTACACCAAGCTTCTCATTTGGTGAGATAGGATTCACTGACAAATAGAATGACAATCCCAGAGGATAATGCAATTCAAATACAACCTCAAAATACTTAAATAGAAACCCAACAGCCTTAAAAGGAGAAATTGGAAGATCTGCACTCGTGGGGATTCTAAAAGGAACTTAGAGATCAAGTAGGCAAAACTATTGAGAAGATATGGAGGATTTGAAGAACACAAAGGAATATCTTCATCACATTTGTGTGTTTGTGTGTGTATCTTCAACCAATAAACAAAGCAAACTCATAGTTCTTAGATACATGTGGAACACTTACAAAATTTGACTCCATCCCATCCCTCAAAGGAAATCTTAAGAAATACCAAAGATTTGATAATATGTGGACAACCTTCTCTGACCAAATGCAAGAAAACTTAAAATAAGCGATAGATTTGGAGATTTTTAAATTCTCTTCCCAAACCCAAGCGATCTCTGGCTTTACGTGGCTCTTTGAGGCTCTGTCCCATTGCTGTTGAAGTCAAAAGCCAATGGCTCTAAAAACTCAGTGCGTGATAATGCCTCATCTACTTGTTTTTTCATCCTCCTAAAACCTCCCCAGTATCCACTGCCTGAAAGATTCCTAAATGTAAAAAAAAAAAAAAAAAAAGCAAGAAAACAGATGCAAACTAATTGAAAAGGCAGTTGACCAGTACAAGCAGGGTTGAGTATAGCTTTGCTTGAGAGAAAGAGTTAGAGAGTATTGGGTCTGGTACAGTCACACGTCACTTAACAACAAGGATCAGTCCTGGGAAATGTGTCTTGAGTCGATTTTGTCGTTGTGCTAACATAATAGAGTGTACTTACACAAAACTAAATGGTATACCTTACTACACACCTAAGCTGTATGGTACTAATCTTATGGGACCACTGTCATATATGTGGTTCTTTGCTGACCAAAACGTTCTTATGTGGGCATGACTGTATTGTCCAAGAAGTAATAGGGCATTTGGTTGAACATAAAGAAGCAATCCAGTGGAGCAGCTTTGGGAAAATTTACACAGAGTTGCTAAGACTGGAAGGAATGAACAATGAAGGAGTCTTTCTTTTCCTAAATCATAAAATTGGGCTCTTGGGAAACTCAGTTTGGCAACTGTATGCAACACATTTCAGTAACGAGAGACAGAATTTAGGAAGAACATGTATGAGGTGATAAGTGCTTGGCACCAAAAAATGCCGGAGAGTCAGGCAGTGGGCAGTTTAATGATGGTATGAACCAGTATGAGATATCAATGTTCTGTTTATTGCATCCAGAGTGTTCTCAAGTCACCCCTAATAAACATTTCTATCTGGGCTAAGTGATTTAGTGAGATCAAGAAGTTCACAGACAGTTGTGCAAAGTAAAGTGACAAAGAAAGGCTCTTGGTAAGAAAAAGTGAGTTGAAGGGCCTGCTCCGTGGCAGAGTGGTTAAGCTCATGTGCTCTGCTGCAGCGGCCCAGGGTGCGGACATGGCACTGCTCATTAGGCCACGTTGAGGTGGCGTCCCACATCCCACAACTGGAAGGACCTGCAATTAAGATATACAACTATGTACTGAGGGGGGATTGGGTAGATAAAGCAGAAAAAAGAAAGAAAGAAAAAAAGGTTGGCAACAGTTGTTAGCTCAGGTGCCAATCTTTAAAAAAAAAAAAAAGAAGAAGATTGGCAACAGTTGTTAGCCTAGGTGCCAATCTTTAAAAAAAATAAATAAAAAATAAAAAACAAAAAGTGAGTAGAGGATGTCATTTTATAATTGATTAAGATATGAGAACCGCCATGCTTACCACTGCCAGTTCTTACTCTGCCAAAGAACGCAGGCAAGTGGAAAAAATTATAATCCAGAAGGAGAAATCTGTTCTTTCATCCACATAAGAAAAAACAGAGTGTTATGCAGAGGGACATTTTATATTTAATCCCACCCAGCTGTAATCTTATATTTTAGAAGCTACTATTCGGTATCGAGAGTACCAATGTTGATATCCAAGGTGGAAAGAAGGAAACAAGGCTTTGGTGCCCTTTTTCCCCCTAGTTTTTTCTTTCTTATACCTTTTTCCCTACGGGTCATTTTTTATCTTCGTATTTGAATTGAGGAAACTAGTATGAAGATGAACAGGAAAATGCTGTCATTCTTTTTTCTTACCCTATATTGAAGATATGATATACAAAATAAATTCCACTCAAATAATGATTTACTTAAGAGAAAATTCAGGATACTAGATATTTAGGAAATAATTTCATCCTCTTAATTTATTTCATGTATATTTTATTATGTTGTGGATACTTAGAATAAAAACATTATCACTCTAGTTCAAACATGTGTAATAAAATAGAGCAATTGAAGGAAAATTAGAACTCCATGTTTTAACTTAAAATTTCGTCGTTTGTAATATAAATGGATATTTAGTAAAATTTTACTGTGGAGTTAAACGGTCTAAATAACTTTGCTTAACAATATATTTCATATAGTTTTTTTTCTTATTCTTTTTATTTTAATCCAAAATTTCACAGAAGGATAATTTAATGCACATTTTAAATAGAAAGATATTTTCATAGCTATTGCAGCTACTAGCTACAAACACCCTCATCAGAACAAAGCTCCTACATCACGACTAGCTCAATAAAACTGGCTAAACATTTACTTAGGAAAGAAAGGAAAACCGATTCTGTCTTCAATTAAAAAAGAACAACAGGGCCTGAGGTATTCAGATGATCAACAGACTAAATTGTCATTTTAAAAAAATGCTCAAAAGTTGAATTTTTCACCTAATTACCATGTGAACTTTGATAGTATTTTATAAATTATAAGGCTGTATTAGTCAGGCTCCCAGCAGGAAACAGATGACACAATCAATTGGGTAATTGAAGAAAGTTTAAGAAAGGAGCTACTTCCAAAGTCATGGGCAGGATTTAGGGATACCAATAAGGTACTCCGAAGTCTCCTGGGAGGAACTGACAATTTAGAGCCCTATCTAGCTGTGTCTAGCCATATCTAGCCCAAGGCTTGAAAGGAGACTGGGAGGGAGTGGTTCCTGGAACAAAGGGAAATACCGGGAAACTTACTGGAAAGGGTCACCTGACCGGTGCTGCGGTCTTTGGTGGTAAACTGTCAGGGAGGGAGTATGGAGAATAAATACCCAGATTTCACTCTCCCCTACCCTCTCATCTCCTTTGGTGCCTCCTGTTGACCAAAGTCATAAGTAAACCACAGGGCAAGAGACCCTGCTGATGCCCTTCATACCAGTCAGCTTCACTCACAAGACACAGAGCTCCAGGGAGAAGGATAGAAAATAGATCTGGGATAGAAACAGAACATAGCCAGCATATAGGCCCAGATGGATATTAAAGCATTCACTCAGAAAATGTTTACTGTACGTCTATTGAATACTATGTACGGCGTTAGGCACTGGGGATGAAAATATGAACAGAACATATTCTTGCAAGTGGAAAACAATCTGAGGTTTTTCTTTTTTCTTTTCTTGAGGCTTACAGATTGGAAAGGAACCAAGGAAAACAAAAATAAGAAAAAGTTCGCTGTAAAGAAAAAGATATTATGAAGATTATGAAGTATAAAATATTCATTCATAGAAAAATAATATATTAAGAACTACTCCCCATCCAAGCCTCCATCTGCTCTGAAAGATAAAGACTTGTAAAAATTATTCTGGACCTAAAAATTCCCATAAATGAATAGTACCCTAAGTTATATGAGGGGGCACAGGGAATTGATTTATGCTTAATAAACCCTGAAATTAATAAAACCTTGTTCCTAGGCTACTCCCTCCTCTGGGGAGCTCTCAGTATTTTACAGCCCTTGTCTAAGAAGCCTTATAACTCCTCTGTGTTAGAAAGAATGGAATAAGTGTGTCAATGAGGTGAGTATTTTTTCTCTCTCTTCTGTACCTTGGATCATTTACTAGGCAATGCTTTGCAGCCTTCTCTTTCCTATTTCATACGGCAACTAAGGGGTAGCTTTTCTCTGCCTGCACTAACTATGTCAGAGGTGCTGGAGGTCACAAATCCTCCAGTAGTTAATTTTTTAATTAATGCAAAGAATAGTAACTAAATTCTTTGTATTTTTGACCAAAAAAATCTCCCTTAGTTTTTCTTTGACCTTAAGTTTAATTCTGTATGTGATAAAATATTCTATGATATTCTAAAATATTCTAAGATATTCTATGCTGTATATCTAGGCTGAGTGTGACATAGATGATGCTGACAAAAATGACCCATTTAGTAATTTATTGTTTTCTTATTCTACTCTCATTTACTTAAAAAAGAACTGGCTGCTTATGCACGTATTGCATCTGTTGTGATTGATTTGTACAGGTTCATAAAGCCATGGTGAGTTTCTCTCAGGCCGTTGCTCATCAAGCCTCTGTTAGAATTGTCATTAAGAATGGCAGTGGAAGCAAGAGAATGTCCCTCCCAGCCAGGCAAGACACCTTAGCATTTTGTGTTCTTGAAACTGACAGATGGAGGAAAGTTCCTAGCTAGGAAAGAGATAACCTAGATGTCAACTGGGATTTCCTGACCCCTTGAGACTCACTGGGACATCTGTTCATTCCTAACAGAAATCAAAGAAATCCTCAAGGCTTCTGCAAATTCAGAGGAGTGTGGTGCCCATGTTTTCCAGGTCTCTTCTACCTCTTATTTCCTTATTTTCCTACATGAAGTCACTTCAAAGTCATTTTTGCAGACATGAAACAGACTCTTGTCCAACTTCACCCAAATATGCACCTCTCACAAAAAAGTATCTGCAAGAATTGTGGAGGTGTGGGAAGTTATAAAGGGTATTTATAATGGAAATAGCTTCAAATTGAACCCCAGCACCTTAAAATATTCTTTTGGTCTCTCTATTTCCATGCAATTTCCAATGACCCTCCCTACCAAAGACGTCTTCCTCTCAGCTTCTTTCTTGCCCACTAATTGGCTTCCTTCTCTCTGCATTTCCTTTGACTTCTCTTCCTTCTATGAAGGAGAGAATCAAATTCCTCTCCTTGTCTCGAGAAGGCTTGTTCCACCTTCAGCTTTGTTGTAGCTTCTCCTACTGACACCCATATTCTCAGGGTTTTACATTTCATACCAAATGCCTTATCAAAGGTTTTCCCCAAAGAAAGACCTACTCTCTCTCTAAAGGGTAAATTGCCCATTGACAATTGTTAAGGTCATGGCAGTCTCCACTTTGTTATGGAGGGATATATACTTCCTAACAACATAACCTAGTTCTTTCCATTTTTTCTGTAACCTTAAGAGACAGAGAGTAAATTCAGGTTACATAATAAAGTAATTACAAGTTTGACAGCTGTGTGTCTTGACAATAACAGTGTATTGTTTCATAGCATGATGATAATGTCATTTGATACCCTGGGCATGTACACAGTTCTTTGTCTGGTGAGTTAAGGACAAAGTCTTACATAGATATGGGAACCAAGTAGGAAAATAGAAGATATGCTGGGCTTAAGTTGCATATCTTCAGATTTTTCCCTTTTGGTTTATGAACTCTGGGGAGTCTCAAACAACAGGGCACATGATATGCTTTTTAAAGATCTGAGAAGATCAACCTTAATTTCCTACATTATTCACAAATCAGCTTTTTGATGGCAAAAATCCCTTTCAACCAAAGTATACTCTTCTGAGAATAAGTAATAACGAAGATAGAGTCCACAGGAAAATCCTGTTGAGCACCCGAAGAGGAGAGTGAGAAAGGGAAGGATGCAAGTCACCCAAGCTAAATCTCTGTTCTTGATGTGAGGTGGAGTTGTGCCAGAAAAGCTGCAGAGCAGAAGGCAGGGTTAATGCCATTAATGGTTGTATCTCCTGGTTTTTGCAATTCAACGTACATATCAAATTGAGAAGCTCTTTGGCTGGCAACAAAGTTGATGTCACATGATTGTTGTATGATATAACAGAAAAGAACATGGTACAGGGCTCAAGTTCAGATCTCTTTCGGTGTTATGAGTGAAAAAACAAAGAAAAGGAAGATATCAGGAAAGGTAGAGGATTTATCAAGATCAAAGAGAAAGTAAATGGAAGTTGGAGAATACATTCTTGACATTTATGTTCTGATTCTTTTTTAATTAAATTTAAAACGAGTAATTTATCTCATGGACAAAAATTCTTTCATGGCCTATAGTCAAGGTGTGCTCTAGATCATAACTTTTGAGCTTGGAGACGCTCAAACTTCACAGTTGCAAATGAAAAATATCAAGGCGGTACCTACAAATCAGGACAATGGACAGCATCAGCTACGGAAGTCTTTGGCAAGGCTGCAGAGCTCCTCTTACAGGTGTTTTCAGCAAGTATCTTAAGTATATTCAGCAGTCAGGCCTCCTGCAATGTGATTACACTGTTACAGGCTTGCCACCTGGCTTCCCAGAATAAAACATAACAAGCTTTAGTTGGAGAGATTTTTACAGACACTGTTTGGCTGACCACACTCAGCATGTAGTTTACATACAGATCAATAAAGATTGAGTTCCAATCGAATCTGAATCTTGGCTTGTAATTGTTTCCTTTAAATTATTAGTGGATCACTCTTGCATCTTCCTAACTGAATCAGGGATTTTAACTTATTTCCTTTCAAAGACTGTGACTTAGGAGTGCAAATGCTCACCTGACTAAAAGCCTAGAGGACCACTTAGCAGACAGCATTTTCCTTTCCTAGTGCTTACTTACAGAAATCCAATAGGGCTTTGCTACCCCAGCTATCATGGCCTGCTCTGAGCTTTAAAAGGTTGTCTTTGTCTGTTTGATAACATCTGCTCCACATTCTGGTCATATGGCAGCCCTTAGGAGACGATTCTCTAAGGCAGAAGCATATTTCATAAGATTCATATGATTTACAAATAAGAATTTTAAGTTCTAATTAGTACTTTCAGGGTGATTCATGCAAAAGGAAGATTTCTATTTGCATGTCAGTGAAAACCTACTGCATTAGAAAACCATGCTAAACTATGTAATTAATCTTTGTACATGGGCAAGGATTTATTTTTCTTATTTCTAGTCCTCAGGAAACAGATTCAGACAACCTTGGTGTCTTAGATATTTAAAACGCCCATGAATATTTCACCACAATGTTTTAGATTTGGTATGTAGTTTGTGGAGAGAAAAAAATAGAGTCCTTAAAAATCTCCTTTTCCTTTACTCTTGTTTCCTATTATTTTCCTCTTTCTTCTCCCTTTCTTTCCCGATCCCTCTCTCTTCTCTTTTCCTCTTTGTTGTCGTCTCATCCTTCTGCCTTCCTTCTCCAGTATTCTAGTTCTCTTTTAGAAATTTTTATGACCAGGGCTTGCATGTGTGGTAACTCTGATTTTGTTAGCTTTCATGAGAGAATCACTCATTTTCACACTGCAATCATTACTTACACAAATGCTTTATTTTAAAGTTCTTCCAAATTTTAACTAACCACTACCATGATAATTGGATTTCTAATTTTTAGATATTAAACTATTTTTTTAAATGTTGACAGCTTTGTCCAATAAGCAGATGCAGTAAAAGAATTTTTTAAAAAAACAGCTAGAAACTGAGAGATAAATAAGAGATACTTAATTCCTTGGGTTAAATGCATGATACACTTACGAAAGCAGTGATTTTATATATATATATATATATATATATATATATATATATATATATCACTTCCAGAAATCCAGTTGTTTCCTTACATATATATATATATCTATGACTTATATGTGATATATATGTCATGTTAGTGTACCTTCTTTTGGAGAATCAGAATCACCTTTCCTCTTTTCCATGGTATTTTGAAAATTTGGGGTGGTGCTGGCATTCTCCACCCCCCCCCCCAACTAAAATGGTTATAGGTATATTCTGACTGCCAAGAATGAAAGTCTTCCCTTCCCATGAGCACAAAAATTGGTTCTGGAGTGTGCATCTGCTCTAAGATGGGCTGACCAGAGCTTTCCTTGGGATGTGTGAACTCTCAGGAGATGCACGGCAATACAGTATGTAGGACTGGAACTGGCTGTGGTTATCTTGCTGCCCTAGGAAGAGAGTCTGTCTGAGAAAAAAGCTAAACAGAGGCAAGTGGAGTTGGATGACAGCAAGAAAAGAGACAGAGAGAGCTGATACCATTGACTGCATTCCTGGAGGTTCACACAGGGAAGGTATTTTCCACGTATATATGAAATGAGTGATGGAAAGGATGACCTTATAGGGGAGAGAGCAGCCAAAACAAATTCAGGGAGGAAAAATGGAGCATGGCACAGCTGGGACTGCAAGGAGTTTGTAATGACTGGGGTTTCAGGGTACTGGCTGTTTAGTGGCAGGGATGAGTTGAAAGGTAGCTAAGGGACTGATCTCAAGAAGGACCTTGATTGCAAAGTTGAGGAGCTTGGATTCTATCCTGAAAGCATTGAGGAGCCGTTAAAGGCATTTAAGCAGGCATCTGACACGGTCATATTTGCCTAAGGCTGGACCGTGTTGAGGAAATACGTAAAGTTGAAAGATTTTTGAACATCATTTTTGCTGTTTTCCACTCAGGAGCATCAAACCAATAAATAGAAAATTTGAAGGTCTAAATCTAACTCTTAAAAATCAATTTTTGCAAATCTGTAAGTTTATTTTGTCATTTATGATATTATAAAACAGCATGGAGACACTGTTATGAATATATCGATTTGATCTTAGATGTTCCAGTTATATTAAAAAAGCCAAGTTAGCAAATAAAAAGCACTACAACTGCTGCAAACTGAATCAGTAGAAATAACTAAAGTTAGAAAATAGAAGAAGAGTTAACTTTACAGTAAAGTACTACAATGGGAATGGAATTGGTTCTGTTGCTTCAGAATAGAAGTGCATATTCAGAAATCAAGTAAACCAGAGATGTTGTTTAAATATTCTGTGTTTCTGTAGTCAATTTCTTCTGTTTCAAAATTCTCAAAATAAGTATTTTACAGATATACTGTTTTTCTTATTTAAGATAACGCAAACTTTAATATTTGAATTTTGTGTTCTCTGATTTAAATAATATATTTTTATATTAATATGCAATGCTTTCCAGTTTGCAAAGCACTTTTCTGTGTTTGCCGCTCCCAACATCCCTGTGGTATGGACTCTGCAGCTTACTTTACAGATGAGAACACTGAGGTTGGAGGATGGTAGTAGTAACGTGCTCAGGGGCACACAGAAAAGATGGCCAAATTGAGATTTGCATCTGGATCTGAATCTAAAGCCCAGTACTTTTTGGGTTGTTCTTGCTTTGAATACTGTATCCCTTGGTTTTCAAGGGAACATAACAGCTGACCTAGGGCAGCCAGCTGGCTGAGTCAGGAACTGGGCATCTAGCCTGTAGTGTGGAGGCCCGGGGTGAGTCTGGCACAGTCTAGTGGAAGCACTCCCTGGTGCCACCCTTCTGCAGGTGAGCCTTGTCATTAGGCTTTTCAATGTATTTCCTCTGGTATTTCAGTTCCCTGAAGGAAAATAATTTTGCCCTTGATCCTCTGTCCTTGACTCTTTCATCTCTTTTACCTCTCCTTGCCAGGCAAGGAAAAAGTTGGACTCTCTTTCCAACATGAATGTGCCCAAACACCCACTTCAGACGACTGACTGCTTTCCTTCCAATGGGCTGATTAGCAAGTAGCGCTTCTTTTCGACTTGAGGTATTTCCTACTCTCTAAACTCTTGCTGGATCCTTGCTTAGGTAAGATGCCAGCTCAAATCAACATGGGGCCACATGGGCTTTAGGATACATTTTTAAATTAATGCCCTTTCCCTCAGGGATGAGTACTGAGCTCCACTGACAGTCGAATTACTTAGAGCTCCCAGAGGCCACGATGTCTTGCTCTTGTTGGTACCTCCAGTACCTTCCCCCCTTGGTTAACTCCTATTCATTCTTCTACTGTCAGCTCCTGAATCTCCTCCTCCCCAAAACCTTTACAGACCCCGTTAGTGTTGATTTCGTTTTCTCTCCTGTGATTCCTGCTTGTATGGCAGTTGTTTCCACATTGTATTGCAAACGTCTATTTCTCAGACTCAGCAACGTCTTGGATGGAGAGCCTGTGTTTTCATCTTTCTAGCTTCAGTGCCACCCACGGGAGTAGGGAGCCAATGAATGCTTATTGAACTAAAGACTGACTGACTAAATGAAGAATAAACCTCTGAAATAATGAAAACATGAATCCTTAAATATATGTCTTACACGCATAGGCATTTTCTATGAATGACTTACATTTTTGGTCCTACTTTTTCTATGAATGACTTACATTTTTGGTCTCAATGGAAGTGTACTGGGAAACCCTGCACCTATTCAGTAAAAGAAGGTCAAAAGAAATGAACCAATATTAAGGACCATGTCCTAGAACTGACTAAGACTGGCTTGTGTATATGTTATTCCATTTAATCCTGACAGCAATTCCCTATATCAATGTATTTTATTTTCATTTTATGGATGAGTAAGTAGGTTTTAAAGAAGTTGAGTTACCTTCAGAAAACCTAACCCTTAGTAAGCAGTAAAAATGGGACAGAATCCCAGGAGAGAAAGCATTCAAAAGTCTGATGGACTTAAACCTTAATGCTCACTGCACAAATGCTATGTCCAAAATGTCGGGCAAGTATTTACTCTCCTGAAGATTCTTCTGTGTGTATGCACATCTGTGTGTGGGCACACTTGTGTTTGTGAACCATGGAACTGAGAATGTCTGATTATAAGTTTGTCACGAGGATAAATGAGCTAATAATACACATAAAGTGTATAGCAGAATACCAGGTATTAATAGACTGAATGATGATTATTCTGCTTTCAAAGCCCAATAATTGCTAAAGTCTAAAGTGTTCTTTCTTCTCACTATACTAGGTTTCCATTATAACAAGAGAATCACTGCCATATTGTGGTTATCAGTGAACAGTTGGGGTTTTAGCTAGCTACAAAGTGGACAAAAGAACATTCTCAAACCGTTCCTGGAGAGTTTTACTCCTAAGATGTTCTGTGAGGAATGACAGCAGTCCAAGGCAGACGTAGACATGAGATCCTGTCTGTAAGGTATGCAGGAAGATTCAACCCTGGGACAATACTTGGACCAACCAGAGTAGAGTCTCATCCACTGGAGCCTGACATGTGGGACATCTGACTGCATTGGATTATGTTTGAATTGTCTTCATTGTGGTCTCTGCAGGTTGGGAATTGTTTTAGGTATTTGGAATTCTCCAGAGCAGAGGATCCAGCAAGGCATTCTCTCAGCATTTCCAGGCATAAGTAGGTTTTCTCTCATCATGTTAATTCAGAGCTGACCTTGAGATAGGTCTTAGGGACTATGTCTTTCTTTTTGGAGTGTAAGGACAGAGTCCCACGCTTGTTTTTCTTTGGCATCCCTCACTCACAAAGTCCCACCTGCCGAACTCACTGAGGCAATCTATGAAACAGAAGAGGAAAAAAATGCCTACTTAATATATATGACATGGAAATACTGCCTACATGAGGAAAACGTAAAAAAAAATGACAAAGTAACAAAGTCTCTTTTTTAAATTGGAGAAGATTCATCAGACAAAGGTAAGAGGAAAAATGAAGGGAGATAAAAATATTTCTCTGTCTGTGGTGGCTGTCAAGGCATTGTGCTTACGGATGCTACATTAACCGCCTAAAGCGTGTTCCTGTGCTTCTTAAGGCAGTGGATGCTTTCAGGGCCAAGTGGAGCTGCACTTCACAGTTCCTCTTAATGAAGTCAGTGTGAGCCCTCTGAATAAGAATGCTCAAAGAATGTGGAACAGAATGAGAATCAGCTTCACCAAAAATGAGAAAAACCATACAGATTAAGTAAAAGAAATTTTGCCTCAGAACGTTGACAAGGATTGTCTCAGCTCCTTGGGGAGCTCAGCGCTGTGTCGGTAGCATTCATGGTAGAATTTCCTTTCTGAAACTTGGCTTTTTAAAAGCCGCCATAGCTTGAATCAAAGGTCTTGTGAAAACGGAAGTAGGCATTTTTTAAACTTTCAGAGTTATTGGGGAAGCCCCTTCAAGTGAAATGAACTTTAGATCATGGAAAACGATGGCAAATGCCCATGAAGCACAATTCATGCACTTCGGATGAGCTAAAATATAGTATTTTATTCATTGAGTGGGTGGGGAGGGTTTACGAATTACTTTGAAAAGAACTAAAACAGTTCAAAGCTATTTCTTAAAAATATCTTATTTCATTGTAGAAAGATCTCTCACTGCTCTCATTGAAGATTTGGCTCTGTTAGTAAGGATTTCTTTACCCGTACCTACAAATTCTATGATTCATTTCTGTTATAACATTCTCTGTTTTATGAAAAGGTTTTTTTTTTTTTCCTTTTTAAATCCTATCTTACCTGTGATTAGTCCTGCCCTACTTTCCTATGTCACCTTCAAAGAAGTGATAAAGCCTGAGTTTCCTCCAAAAATAGACATTATTTAAGTCTGCTTGTTCTATAGCTGTGTCATTAGGGACTTATGTGGCAGTGCGGATACTAAGAAGAAATGTGTCATTCGGTTCTCAGGTCAGCCTAGTCTGGGGAGGAAAGAGCAATCTAGTGGTGAAAGACCCTACAAAACAATATATCTGATTCAACTCACAGAGAGCTCGCTGGAATTAAAGATGCCACCACCATTTTTTCCCGACTAACCAGGGCTGTATCTATCTGACCTAGATTATCAGACCATGAAAAGTGGATATGAGTCCTCTGCAAAGTAAAATCTTAAGTCTTCAGGCTAAAAAGAAGCTTAACAGCTTTCTATTGCAACTCTTCTAATTCTTGAATCTGTCTTCAATAGCCTCTTCAGGTGGTTCTCTAGTCTTTTTAGATACATTCCCTAACAAGGTACTCAGTACTCACGAGAATGTGAGCTCTTTGATGGGATGGGTGCTGTTTTGTTTTCCAACCTACTGTTATTACCTCCTGAGTCTAAATAGTGCCTAAGACCTATTAAAACTTCGCTTAAAATTTGTCCAATGAATTAATGAAAGAAGAACCACTCTGAACCACTCTTAACATAAAGGCATAGTAATTGTGGCATAAAATAAAATGCCCTACTTTCTTTGTACTCCTCTTTCTATCTCTTCTTTTCTCCTTTCATCCTGTGGCAGGCATAGAAATCACCCACGCTGGAAATGAGAAGCAATCACTTAGTTCTTTGTACACCCAAGGTAATTTCTTACCTGTTCTTGTTATTAATGTGTTTAAAGGAGGTCTAATTTAACACAGGTTAGGGCTTCACTAGCTAAGTGGCCATTTTACTTAAGTTCTGTGTGTCTCAATTTTTCCTTCTCTAAAGTAGGGATAATAATTGCATCTACCTGAGATGATTATGTGAAGACCCAATGCTATATTTGTATAGAGTACTTCAGAATAGTATTTGACATATGGTAAGCACTCAATATACATTAAAAAATTTGATGCCTTATGAAACAGACTTTTCTACATGTATTCATCTTTGACTGTTATGGCTATCTCTTTCTGCATAAGAAACTACTGCATTATTGTCTCCTATTTTTCTGTACGTCAACTGAGCCCAGATGTGTGGTTCTCACTTGGGTTTCTCACATATATGAATAGGGGCCCAGAGACATCTGGATACTTGCCTGAGTTAAATGTCTAAGTAGGCATACGCCATGGCTGGCAGTTGAAGCTGGCTGTTGACTGGGAGCTCTACTGAGACTTTCAAATAGAGTGTCTGCATTTAGCCTCTCCGTGTGGCTTGAGCTTCTCACATTGTGGTGGTGGCTGGGTTGTGAGAGGGAGCATCCCAAGAGCGAGTGTCATAAGAGACCCAACAGGAAGCAGCAAGGCTTATTATATCCTAGCCTCAGAAGTTACATGGCACAACTTCTGCCATATCCTATTGGTCCAAGCAGTCACAGGGCTTGCTTAGAGCCAATGGGTGTGTAAATAGATTCCATTTCTTGGATGCGAGAGTGGCAAAGTCACATTGTAGAATAGCATGTGGGATAGGAGAAATTGTTTCCACCATCTCTGGAAGATTTCATCAGACTGTCTTTTATCCTTTATATTTGAGATTAAATTAATTTCTTTATTATTTCTCTTCTAAAACACTCAAGGCCATATAGAAAAGTTTAAACCCTCAAAACCTCTTTTTATATGGTAGGCTTTCAAAAGTCTGAAGATGGTTAATGTACTCATAGTGAGTATTTCTCTGGATAAATATTTACAGTTGGTTCAATTTTCTATAGAAAAACATCATTTAAAAACCTTCTGATTTTGATCTTGGTCTTAGAGATTGGATGTAGTGGCTGAAATAGGTCAAAAAAGTGGATAAAAGCAATATCCCAATCGTGGGTGGCTTCATTACACTGAATTGAACGATCTAGATGGCCATTCATTTCACTCTTTTACCTTCAGGTCATCCTACCAAAAGAAATTTGAATTAAAATCATTCATACTATGTATTACTTGGTTATTCATATCCATATCTCTAGCCTATAACAGGTCCAACATAATAATAAATAATATTATATAGTCCTCTGTAGCTCACACAGCGTTTTTACATATATCTCATTTGATCTTTATAATACAAGCTGTGTTACCTAGTGTATGTTATTTCTGCCTTCCCCTGAAGATATTGAAACTTAGAGAGGTTAAAAGATTTTCCCAACAAGGAAGTAAGGGTTTGAGTTCCACGTATCCGCTTTTTGTAAGTTCAGAAATGTTCATTCATTTATCAAACTTCCGAGTCTTTTCTTTATAGTATTCAAAATTAGTAGTAGGTCCAACACTCATTCCGAACATCTGTCCACTTGGCTAACACCAATATAATATCTAGAAAAGTTATAATTATTTTCCCAGTTTCCTTCGTAGCTAAGTGTTACCATGCAACACATTTATGGCCAATAAGACATACATGGAAGACTTCTAGGAGCATTCTGGGAATATTTTGATTCTTTGTTGAAAAGGAAAGATGAAGTTGATACTGTCCTTTCCTCTTTCTTCCCACCATGGCTGCAGTCAAAATGTCCAGGACTGTAGCCATTATCTAGTGACTATGAGGAAAGACATGAAAACTAAGTGATGCTGGTTCTGACATTGTTGAGCTACCGATCCAACAATACTAACCAACTTCTTTCATATTTCTTTCTAGACAAATAAACAAATAAACATTTGTTTAAAAATTACAGTCTTCTTGATTTAAGTTGCTAATGGTTGGGTGTTGTTACAAGCAACAGAACATATTTTTAGCCAAAATTACTTGCCTACCTTCGTCCTTTCCTTTCCTTTCTTTTTCTTTTTTTATTTCAGCCTGTGAGGAGTACTGGAAGGTGTGAATGATACTAAAGAAGAGATACGCTGTTTGAGAGGAGTTTGATGGATATTATTAAGAGATTTTATTGGTGACCTTTCATTTTTAGGAAAAGAAATCTACAAAAACAAAGTAATGAGAATGATAAACCACTGAACCCAGAAATAGTATAATTAACTAACAAGTTCTAGAAATAGTTTATCGTCTTACCTCATTAACTCAATATAAATAGTTAATACATTAATTGTTTAATTAATTAATTAATTACTACATCAGGAATCCAAATTGGCCATATGTTAGCCATACAATAGAGAAGGACATTTGGAAGTATTCTGCTGTTGTTGTTCTGAGAAAGTAGACCATAAGCCACTGATTCATTATGGTGTATTAAACCATGCCAAAGTACTAATATCTGTAAAACAACCAAGTAGAAGTATGTATTCTGATAAAGATGGAAAATGTACTCATCTCGGTTAGTCACCTCTCCTTCCAGTACCCTATTCCTCTTCTACACTTCAACTTGGGCTGTGTAAAATTCCTCATTGGACACTTGTATATGCTGTTTTCTCTGCCTGAAATAGATTTCTTTTTTCATTAGTAAGCTCTATTCATGCCGCAAATCTCAGTTAAGGCTTTACTTCCTCTGGGAAGATTTCCCTGATACATAAGGTCAGCTGCTCTTTCCATATGCTTCCATAGGGCCTTGTCTTTCCTCTATCATAACTTGCAGTTGTTTGTTTACTTGTCAATTCCTTGCTAAACTCTAAGCTCCATGAGGATAAAGATATTACCTTTCATCTTTGTATTCTCAGAGCCTTGCCTGGTACGCAGTGGGTACTGAAACTTGTCGAATAATTGACAGAATCAATTTAATTATCCTTTTATAATTTTTACAATTGCTTTAAATATAAAGTCTTTAATTAGTTGAAAGAAGAAAGTCGACATCATTAAATTCACTTGTATAATTTTATTTTTATCATCATGACAGAAAGAAATAATCCTTTCTTTTGAAGTTTTTCTGTTTTTTTTATTCAATCCCGACTCTTGTCTAATTTTCCAGTTTCTTCTTAGACATTCTTCATATGCCAGAGAGCTATGGGCCTTCTTGTTTGCCAAATCTTGTTTGCGAAGTGTGATTGTTCAAAGCCAGACTAATATCCACATAACATATACTACATTTTCCTACCTAAAAGATCAAAGAAAAACACTATGCTTGACATGATTTATTTTTGACAAATATGTGTAGCCGCCTTTAATATGTGAAAACGTTTTTAATTAGGTTCCTGAGGGGGAGAATTATGTCTCACTGGATATATATCTCCATTTTAACAAAGTGTTACTCTTTCCAATTTTCTTTTGTTTTGTTTTGTCACCTAGTATCTCAAAAGAATACATATTCTTAAAGTATAAATGTTCCTGAGATGGATTTCACAGTATATAATATAGGTGATTTTAAACCTCTAACATGTTAAGCTGTGTAAATCTAATTTTAAATTCATTCTTGGGTCTTCGTTTGCAAGACTTTTGTAAGATTTGTATAACATTAACTAATAGTCAAATCGATATTCTGAAATTCAACTCTTCTTTATTCACCCTTCCAGTTAGGTAGTTGATCTTTATTTTCCTGTGTTAACCTCATATTTTCCAATTCATTTATACAGTTATTTTCATTTTCCTTTTTTGCTTTATTTTGTGCTATGGCATCTCTGACATTATTCTTTTATTTATATTACTGGTTATGACATCTTGAATAATTGTGACTCTTTTCAATTATTCAGCTTTTAAAACATTCAAAATTGAAACTCATTAGCTTGCTTGCTTTTTTTCTGCTCATATCTTTAGGAGATAATAATGATATATAACTCTTGCTCCCCCAGCGCTCCTTTGCTAACAAATAGCACGAGGCACCACCGAGTTGCTGAACCAATGATTGTATGTAATTTCTTTTGCTCTTCCCCTTCATTAACTCTCCGTATGAAATAAAGCTCAAAATACTCTCCATTTTTCTTTCTCAGTGTCTCTTGTTTAGTCCACCTCTCTTGCTCTCTGCTACTGCCCCATTGGGCTTTCATCACTTATCCACCTTAGTGAGAAAACTTCCTAACCATTCCTTGCTTTCCCTCCCATCATATCTCTGCCCAAATCATCTTTCCAAAGATTACTTTGGAAATCTCATCATATTGGTTCTCTGCATGCAATCACACAATTGTTTCCATCATTCCTGGGAAAAGTTAAAGTTCCTCAACAAACTTAGGCTCCAGCCCCACTGTATTTTTTTCCTCTCTTCAAATAGATCTTATTCTCTTGCCTTCCTGATCTCCTGACCTTTTGTTTACAATGATTCCTTTGGCTGGAAAACCCTCTTCCTTAACCCCTCTGCCCCACCCACTTTCCACTTCTTCCCCAGGCTAACTCATCTTCCTGGTCTCAACTTCAAAAAGCCTTTGAAGTCCAGCCTCCACCTCTTCTCTCAAGTAGGAAGTTTAATTTTCAGCCCACGTTTCCCATGAACCCCTCTACTTTCTTCTCCCAACTTTTATCCCATTGAACTCTTATGGCCTCTTGACTGTGCCTTGCAACTTAGAGGTTAGACTACACTCTCTCTATTTTTTCCTACCTTGTCCGTGATTCAGAGCATGTAATTGTTATTTATAAAATAAATTAATTCATAAAAGTTGCCTCCTGGATAATTTGATGTTTTTCTATTTTCCACTTGGGACCCTCTTTCAGAGAGAAACTATTCCTTTAGAGAGGTAAAATGCTGTAATTTTTTTCTATCAATGTTATGAGCTTTCTAAAATTACTAACTTGAAGTCTGCATTTTTTTTATCTTTCTCACACCTCTTTTAGTATTTCAAACTCCACAATCTTATGATCACCATCCTTCAAATTGTCTTTCTTGAGAAAAATGAGTCACTGTCTGATTTTTATGTGCACTGACAGTGACCTCAAAATGTGACTTTATTATGCTTAACTCATAATGCCTTAGATTTATTTAATTGGAAAAGTCAGATTGTATGGTTTCTAATTCTGCTAATGTAATGCTTTGGGCCAAGGGGAAGTATAGAGAAACTTTAAAATTACTTGTCATTTCTATTAATTAATAATTGGTTCCATTCTCCTTAGTAAAGATGCAATATCCCTTTAATTGTACTAAGATCCCTCTATTATGGAGTGAAAATAAGGCAAGAAGCTTTGTGGCATGCTATTTTACAGATAAAACCTTGCACAAAAAGGTTTAGAAAATTAGTAACTCGTGCTTTGTCAGTACATGAAATGACATTACTAACTCTCTAATCTAATAGAGAATATTTTATATGATGGGAAAGGGAGATTAAATAATCACCTCCTAAAATGCAAGTTTTTCTTGACTTGAAACTACCCATGTGAGAAAGCAGAGAAATAAGTTTAAATTCTACAGCATTAAAGATAATTTACGGCAAAAACTTTTGTTCAGAGCTGTATTTTTTTTAGTGAAATTTCACTAAGAACATGAAATAAGATTATTATCTTTTGTAAACTCACCATACTAGGCTAAAGATAGGAATTCTTGTACAGAGGCATCTTCCTTTCCAAAGTTCAACTCCTTCAAATAAATTTGAATTTATTGACGCTGAATTCACTTACTGATAGCAACTAATACATGAATGAAAAAATATTAAGACATTGAGTTCAAGTATCTAGTCATGAAGTGGCTTCTTGGGATAGTTTGGCAGATAACTCACTCACTTTTCTCCTCAAATTCTTTTCTTTGTTCAACTAACAACACAGACTAACTACCATCTCTAGTCTTTTAGTACTTATTTACCAAGCTCTGCTTCCCTTACTCATCATACCCATGTAGTTGACGTCTATTTGGGGATCAGCAGATCCTCTCCTTTTTGCTGCTCAAGAGTAGGCCCTAGACAGCCATGTTTCTGCTGTGGGGCCCTGCTCACTCAACCTGATGGTCATGACATGCCTGCTTCGTTGAATCTCTGAATATCCAATATTTAGTATTATCATTGCGTATAGAGATGCTCAATTACTTTTGAATGAGTGTGTAAATGAGCGATTGGGTGCCTGAATCAAGCTGAGCTCATCAAATCCTCTCACTTGAAAATTACAACTGAGAAAAAAGGTACTGGGAATTGGTAGCTAAGTCACATTAATTGTAAAGCACGAGAGGGAAAAATCTACAAGTTGCTGATGCTGAGTTACCCACACCTGATCACATTCCTATTCTGCTTAGGTGTGATTGCCCAGCTCGACTTTAGATTGTGAGAGGTACTCCAGTATATTTCTGTTAATCTCTATTGCACAAGTTACTTTTCCTGCATCTGCTAATTCATACTCTCTCAACCATCACTTTGATCTTCTGAAAGTGTTTGTGTGAGTGTGTGTGTGTGGGAATAGATTGCACATACACATATATATATGAGTATGTATTGTGTTTCTCTAATTATAGCGGACATAAGTGCAACACATCCAACTGCAGTATGTATCAGTGAATGCATGCTATTTATCCACTTGGGATTACATGTAGATTTATTACTTTTTGTATACGTCTCATACCATTGGAATTATGTATATCTGGACATAGAGCTTTGGGAGGACTTACGTTTAAAATTAGTATGGGTTATGTATGTAGGTACAGATGTATTTAGGACAATGTGTGATTTTAGTGTAACTTACCATCTATTATATGCTATCATTATGGGTTGAAGTCCATTGCATCCCCTTTTATCTTTTTTCATATTAGAGGCATTTTATTATTCTGTTTATTTTATGTTTATGTATTGTTTTCATTAATTTAAAGATAAATATATATATTTTTTTGTGTGAGGAAGATTACTGCTAGTTAACATCTGTGCCAGTCTTCCTCTATTTATGTGGGATGCTGCCACAGCATGGCTTGATGAGCGGTGCTAGGTCCGCACCTGGGATCCGAACCTGTGAACCTCAGGCCACTGCAGTGGAGCATGTGAACTTAACCACCATGCCACCAGGCCAGCCCCTCAATCTATTTTTAAAAAGTGGTCTGACTAAAGAACAACAACAACAAATAAAAGAAAAAATCAAGATATTTCTTAGGCTACTTAATCATTGCTTCTTCCTCTTTTTCCTCCTCCATTAGCCACATTTGTCCTGGTTCATTGGTCAAACGAGACGACTTATGTGTAAAATCTTTCTATTTAGAATTTCTTCCACTTGAGAGATGGAAGTATTAACCTCTGATTTTGAAGTTTCAATTTCCTTTCTATTATACTTTTTCATATTAAAACATTGTAGACACTTTGGTTAATGCCATTTTGATTAATCTTTCTTTAATATTATAGACTCTTTTTAAAACAGCATATTCCCAGTTTGCTGATTATTAGATGATATTTGGATCTCTAATTTCTGTTTGTTTTTCATAAGCTGGAAATAATGAAGAGATAAACTACTCTAAATTTCTACTTCCTTCTAAAGCAGAACTTAAAACATTTCTAAATAGTTATGAGTATGTAATGGTAAATAAGAATGGATACATTTCCTGATAAGAAGGGGTGTTTTTACAATGTATGGATGAGAAACCCAAGATTTGCTCAGAGCTTTGTTTTGCAGGAGGTCCCATTCCAGGCTTGGTAATTATTCTTTAATGGAGAGAAGCTCCAAGGATGTGGATCTCATATAGACTAGAATTCTAATTCCATTGTTGCATTTTACTTTATATGAGGGTTGGAATGACTACACGAGAATAGGTTGAGATTTGGTGCTATAATTTTCCCATCTCTAGTCTCAGGAGTAGTGTAGGATGCTTGTTTTTCCCCAAATCTCAAAACATTCTTCAGATGATTTTCAGTAGGGCAGGAGTAGGAGTCCATGCTTTGTTGTGGTGCCAGGGAGTAGGGTGTTGAGGTTATGTGGTAGGCAGTTTTAATGTTGGCAGTTTCTGCATTTGAGCCTTTTCTCATCTCCCAATCGTATGTCCGTTAATTAACGAAGGGACTTTAAAGGATGATGAGATAATACAAAGGGTCAAATTGTCAAATTAGACTCAGGGGCAATCACAAGACACAAAGAAGCAGATGCTTCTTCCTTCAGAGAAGTCTCCCTCCACCAGCAGAGCTCCCTAATGTCCTTCTTCTCCAACATCATCAAAGCCAGTTATTCCCTGATAAACACATAAATTCCAGCTTTTTCTTTGTTAGGTAACCTAGAAAAGTCAAGTGCATCCCACAAAAAGTATTTCACAGATAAGGACTCTCCATTATATTTCTGCTAGTATGTTTACCAGGCGGTCTAGTTAAGAGCCTAGTTTACAAGGGCATTGGACTGGGGTCATTCCTTGAGTTTTATCATTTTAGAAAAGTTTACGTTTTTTGGTTTCAACTGTTTTATCATAGTTATCTATCCTGCCTTGTTGTCTTTTAGGCTATTACAAGATGCGCCAGGAATTCAGTGTCTCCAAGGTTAACCTGGCAGTCAGAAAGGGGTGAGGGTATGTTTCAAAGGAGGTGAGACTGATACAGGTTCTGAATTGTGGTAGCCTGTGATCTAGTTATGATCTGCTATCATGTATGATTTCCTGGGCCATCATAAAGCAAAGGCAAAGTTTCTATAACAGAGATGACTACACTAGAAATAGGTAAAAAATTCTAGCTTCTACTAAAAATATTCTTCTTAAGTTTTTAAGACTATTTTCAAGGAAATAATTTCCTAAAGAAATGGGTCTTTGGTGAGACACCAGAGAATAAAGAAAATAAACTGAGAAAAATATCACAAGTTTATTTTTATTGATCACATTCTCATGGGTTTAAATGTACTTATTAATTGAGTGTCTTACTGAAAATATCCTTTTCTCTTTATTTAAAAAAGTTAGGTCATATTTTGACCCTTTTAACTTACAGCTAGAGTGACACATTCTGTGAAGAGTTGAGAAAAATTTAATCTATGATCTGCCCTTGACCTGATTAGTCAGTTATTTACTGAATAAGTGATAATCAAAACGTAAAGAACAAGTTAACAGAGCAGATGCTTTTTCTCAAATCAAATATATTAATATTTAATTTATGAAATTGTAAAGTTATGCAAAATACTATTTTCCCATAATTAATGATGTTGATTTTAGGAAAAAACTCACAAACACTAGGCATTGATGAGTATATGTAAAGTATGTAATTGTTATATTTATCCAAATAATTTAGTGCAGTTATTATCTTTGCATGATAAACTACAAAATAATTTGACTTTTATATTGGCATTTACATGAGAAGAGTCTGAAATTTTCAGTAGTGCAAGTAATTTTTCTTTAACTTCAAAATTCTTTTGTTTCTATTTTTTATAGTTTGGCTATAAAGTTCTATGTGATTCTGGAATTTCAAGATAGTCCATTGGATTTTTAATAGTTTGAAGTTTGACACATTATGATATAAAAATGATATATATCTGTTCTGGTCCTGGGACTGTTTACCCTCAGATCAATTCCTCCTTTTTCCCCAGAATGGAAAATCACGGGGGGATTGCCCCAGCAGGATGTGTTTCCCCTGGGTCAGCTGCCTTCTTGCTGAGTTTAGCCAATAAGAGGCGCCAATTGGCAACTGGAAGCCCTGGAAAGGAGAAGCTAGATTATTTCTCCCCTTTGGTCTCCTCTTCAAGCAGCTTCTCCAGCATTAGCTCTATCTCTTCCATTCATCCAGCTCCTGCTAGAAATGTATCCAATTCCTCCTAGAAAGGGTCATCTTGGCCCCCGTCTCCTGGTAATCCAGGGCCTGGGCCCAGATAACATCACCCACTCTTTCCTGTGTCTCTCTAGCCTAGGGGTAGAAGTGACTTCACACTTTTGCAAATCTCAGTGTTGCTTCCTCTCCTCTATTTGGTCATTCAGCTCTTCCATCACAGGTATAATCAGTTCCTTGCATTAAATTTTATCTGTTTCAAATACTCAGAAGTTTCAGTGTCCTGGTTGAACCTTGGCCGATACATTATTTATACTACATTTTAAAGAATATTAATGTGTAATCCAAGATCATTTTTATAAATTGGAAGATTTCTGGCAGATCAGCACTCGGGAAGTCTGCCTTAGTTTAGTCTAGATTAGATAATATAAAGCCAAGTAAACAATTGGGTAATTCATCAAGATTCTTTTCCTTTATAACAGATCATTTATTTCTCCATTACTATAAAGCATTGGAACTATTTCTGTACTGGGAATTACAGTGCTAGTCGTGGTAATGGTGTGAGAGTTCGGTTGTTTGTGTGTGTCTGTGCCTGTGTGTGTGTAATTGTGTTCAGGGAACATTTGTTTAATCTGCTTTAATGCTATCACAGCTAACATTTGTGCATGTTTGTTCTCTTTATCTCAGCTCTGGTAAATCCATGAAAAACAGATGAAAGCCAAAACTTTCATTATTCCTAAATCCCTGATTATGACATGTTTCTTCTAAAATGTGTCCCCAAAGAGTGAAAGAAGCATCTGTAACTACGCACAGGTTAAGCTGTAGGCCCCTCAGTAGCATTTTGTCCATATGGAGCTTAATTCTGTAAACTACCTATAACTAGGTATAAAATTCAGACAGAAAATCGCAATTTATCACAAGTATCCAGCTGGTTTCTTCTTCTAAGTGGTTATTTCCTAATCTGAAATCCAGCCCATTCACTGCCCACTCACATTTTTGAGCTATAAAATCAATAATAAATAGCAAGAGCATTCCCTTGAGAGATTAGCCGTGCATTCCAACTGAGAAGAACAAATGAAGGGCAGCACCATAGAACTATGTGCTTGGATTTTAATGTAGGAGACAAAATATGGAAAAATCAGAGCACTCCTTTCATCAAATTGATCAATAATGCAATGTAAGATTAAGCTTAAAATTCCTACCAAATCCACGGATGCTCTTTAAAAGCAAATTTTTAGAGAAATATGTTTTCAACTAGTATAATCATAGAAATGACTTTTGTATATTTTACTGACATTGATCTTCCTTTAATATTATTGAAACTGATTTTGTTCAAAATATACATTTTGAGCCCTCTTCAAACTGAAGTCCTGAAATCTACCTTATATTGTTGATATCTTCCCCTCTGAGAGAGTGCGTTATCCAACAGAACTGGGTAGAAATATTTCAACTCGAGATAATCAGCTCCTCATTTGGCTTAGTTATGTTTGTGTATGAGTATATGTGTGTATGAGTGTATGTGTGTAAACATACGCACATACGTACTCATCTATGTTTGGGACTGTATATGTGTGTATATACACACTAATATATACAAGTGATCATGTACACATATATTATATATACACAAAAGTATGTACAAAATATACACATACATGCATGCCCACATGCATAACATTTAGCATAAATTATTCAATGGTAGAGTATTACCTTTCTCTCATATTTTTCTATCTATGCTTTATTCTTTTCCCATAAGTATATTGCTAGGAAAATGAACTAATCCATTACTAGAGAAATGATCTCTATGATTCTATTCTTTATAATAGTGTATATAATAAAATATAATAAAACTCTTTTGCTCTCAAGGGCTTTCAAACTAGTTAGTAAACATAGGAAACACTCAACAATATTTTTGATTGAATTAGTTAATTTATCCTGTAGGCAATAGGGAGCATTGGTGGGTTTTAGTGTAGAAGCATGGCATGATGACAGCATTGCTTCACAACAGTTTTTCTGACAGTATTATTCAGTATGGGCAAAACTGTAAGTTGAGGGATTTCTAAGCATGAGATTATGGCAGAAGAATTTAAAAAGTGGATGAATAAAGGACACATTTAGAGATCATATCAGGAAGTTACATGTTCCGAGTTTCTAGAAATAGAATAATTTATTAAATACTATTCAAAAAACATGTATTGGACACCTACTAGGTGACATGTAAACAAAGGGGAACAGAGTTAGAGAACAATGTGAAACGGTATAGGAGCATAAGAGGGGGAGTGATTAATTATGAAATTAAGAGTCATAGGTAAGTCATAAGGAACAGCTGTTTTTAATAGACTTCACCTTGAATGAATATTGAAGTTATTCAAAGGTTGCGTATTGCATAGTAGGAAACATCTGCTTTTAGAGAATACGGTTTTCTAGTAACAAAATCATTGCAATAAAATGAAAATACTCAAGCAATGCTATTTGTGTATTTAGACATATGCGTGTGTGTGATTATTTCCAGATACTGTGAAATACTGTTTGTTAGCCATTTCTAAATTTTTTGAGCAGAATTTGCTTTATTTTCAATCTCTGCAACAGAACCCATAAAAACCCTAATATATTTATGAATATATTTTACATATATATTAATATTTATATAATATATAAATATGTATAAACTTGCATAAATTATATAAAATTGCTTTATTTTAATATTTGAATAATATTAGTAGATCTTAAAATTCTATGGATTCAAAATTTGGGCTGTGGTGCTTTGGAACTTGTACTTTATATCAACACTGTTCTCGTATATGGAAATATAGATGCATTATATAATGTGTAGTGTTTGCAATGAAATAACTTTTCAATATTGCTTATTAGGTCTGTTAAT
This sequence comes from Equus asinus, assembly GCF_041296235.1. Lineage (NCBI taxonomy): Eukaryota > Metazoa > Chordata > Mammalia > Perissodactyla > Equidae > Equus > Equus asinus. The sequence continues at coordinate 84,343,601 of NC_091799.1, forward strand.
ACCCAGAAAAGGAGATGTCATTAGAAGGGTAACTATGTGAATTTATTTAGGGAGTTAATTCAATTTATAATTTCATGCAAGGAACAGAATGAATTTAAGTGAAAAGGTAAACAAAATATGGTCAAAATTCTTTGAATTCATTCATAACTTCTCTTCACTTAGAAAGTCCATAATGCTTCATATTTGTTTCTAGATTGCTAACTTTCTTGGAAAATAAACTCCAACAGTAAAAGTATCACCAGAATAACACTGTAAAAAACCATGCTTCAAATGTCACAGCGTGGCATGCTTCATTCAAACATAGTTGCCAGATATGATTAAGAACATTTATGCTTTCAGGAAATGGAAGTAGCCAAACCTTTTCTTTTATAGACATGTCCCCGTTGTTCTTGTGTAGAAATAGAGAGGATGCCTAATGAAGTGCTTTGTGTGTATTCTCAAGTAATAGTGCTCCCTAGCTCTAGTTCTGAATTTCTAGACTGAGTTATGAGTGTCACATGGTGATTTTTAGATGCTTCTGGTTACTTAATAAGGAATTTTACTTATAAACTTCAGCTTGCTGTTGAGAGAACTTAGAATTCCCAGTAAGGTTCTCCATTCTCACTCCATAATCGAAGGCTGTTAACCAAGTCGATAGAAATGTGTGGAGAACAATACAATCTGGCCTAGAAGTTTTTATGACTTTTTTTTAGAAGTTTCCTCCCTGTTTCATTGTTTACATGAATAATTAAAGAAAACAAAGGTGCTGAAATATTTGAAGGGTCGACAAGGGAGCAACTGGAATGTGACTATGATGGAGGAAATCCTGCCGCGTTGGATGTTGTGACCACATTTGCTCTTTTAAGATGATGTTATATTCCTTTAAATTTTGTTCAAAGTGCTTGAACACTGGCCATTTTGGCCTTTTACAATCTGAAGAAAGTAGTTTTCTATCAATGAATATAACATGAAGATTGATGGAGGGGGCCCACAATTATTCAATAAATAAGATAAGGCCACAAAACTAATTTCTTTATTTTTATTTATCAGAATATTTCTGAAAGTATAATATAAAGCTGTTATAGGAATTTTTCACATAAAAAGTAAGCCTCTTTACTGCAACTTTTGGAAAAGCCCTTTGCTTAAAGTGTCCCACAAGAGAGTGCATGGACAAAATAAGAAATAACAGACAAAGTATAAAATTTGAGTGGAAAGTCAGAAAGGCCAGCTGGAGCAGAATAATCTCTCCTCAAATACACGAATTCTCTTTCAGGAAAGATTCTTATTTTTGCACCTTAATGATGCTTTATTTTGAGAGTATCTGAAAAAGTTTTACTTCCATTACTAAAATAACATAGTAGTTTCAAACACGGATCCCAAACTTCAAGGTTGCCTAAAAGTTAATAGTAGCAAATGAGAGATAGGAGCAAGAACATGAACTTTTTTTTCTTACATATAAAATGAATTTTATACCTAGATTCTTTCACCATCAAGGTTTTGAAAGATAAAATTTGAAAGTTGAATTGTTGTGTTCTTCAATCAAACATTTATTTACCACACAATAAGAATTTCTTATTTGTTAAGTATAGTGACTATTTAGTAAATGGCAGGCACAGTGCTACTTGCCAGGAATTCAAAACATTAGGAGATGATTTCCAGACATTGTTTGAAGGGTATAATAAAAGTTCAAAATCCTATTTGATTAAACATCCTCACATTAGGTAAGATAGACGTTCAATGCTAGTAGGCTTTAAAGAGTGAAGACAGAGGAAAACACTTATATTTTACTACAAAGGGCTAAAAATAATTTAGCTGAGTTAAGTCATATGACCTTATTACAGCAAACCTATCACAAACTCTACATTCTTGGTGAAGATGAATTTCCAAGCCCGGATTGTTTGATTTTTTCCAAGCTTTATCATTTTATGCTAAATTGGTATCTCAGTGACGGCATTAAGGGAATGCCCACGTGTGCTTCTAAAACAGGCTGCAGCTGCTTCTTAAGCTAACATCTTGGCTTCGTTTCCACATTTTCTATTTGAACATGAAACATTATTAGAGTCCCAAATGCTGGCTATTAATCCCCTTGCCTAAAATATGTAGTAATTCTAAAACTCTGAATGTCTTGCTTTTAAATTCTTTCACTCACTTCATTTAAGAATTGTTCCTTTCACGTAACTTAACCAATCGTTTTTCAAATACTTCTTGGAAAAGCCAAGTCTGTTCCTACTTATTTACTTCGATACTATAGCACTTGATATAGAGTATTTCCATTTTCAAATGTTGGACGTATAGGAGAAGGAAAAACCATGTTTTTAAAGTGGTTGAGTATATACGTATTTGTGTGATTGTTTTTAACTTTTGTAGGGACTTTCTATAAACCAGATCTTTCCATTTGCATGAAAGGTGCCATCAAGCAGCATAAGATAGGTTGGAAAAGGGTGCTGGAAAGTAGTTTACTGCTCTGAGGTCTGAGGAAGCTCAGACAAGTTTTGCTTATAATCTTAAAAGCCTTCATTAATGTTTTAAAGTGGATACCAGAACTGATTATTATAAAGGCCATGCATATGATTCAAAACCAGTTATTAGATCAATATTTTAAAAAAGTGATTGGTGTAAAATTAAGTAATTTTGCTACAATGAAATAAGTATACAATATTTTGTATTTATTCCTATAGCAAAACATCAGATACCAGGTTCTTAATCATATGAACTGTAATGGATAAAGAAAATGTGAATTCTCCAGGTCGTTACAAAGCATACTTGAGGGTAAATGAAAACCAGTGAAGTTATCTGTAACATGTAACTTTGCCTGTCTTATAAAAATGTGTCATAATAATGTTATCTGTAGTCAATTATATCTCAATAAAAAAGTCAGAAATTATTGAAAATAAGATAGATTTTTTTAAATCCTATCAATTCTGTAGTGAAGCATATTTTGTATTTGAAAATCTTATAGAAAGTGCAAAGAAAATTATTTGGCATATTTATTCTGGGAATTCAACATTAAACTGATATTCAAAAATCAATCAATGTAATTTACCATGTTAACAGAATAAAGGAGAAAAATATCATATTATCACTGTAATACATACAAAAAAAATTGGATAAAACCTAACATCATTTCAAGATAAAAATTCTTAGCAATTTAGAAATAGAAGGAAACTTCCTCAATTCAACAAAAGCCTACAGCAAACATCCTATTTCATGATCAAATATTGAAAACTGCCCCTTAAGACAAATGAGATGAAAATACCACCATCACAACTTCTACTTCTCATTGTTGTGGAGATCTTAGCCACTGCAAAGGGGATAAATAAATAAATAGGAAAAATATTGGAAAAGAAGGAAAAAATTGCAATTATTTGCATATAATATAATTAAAAAACTAGTAAGAAATGGTAAATTCAGCAATGTTTCTGGATATGAATAACAAATATTAAATTTATTTCTAAATATAAGCAAAATTTAGGAAATAAAAATTGTATAACGACAATTTTTGGATAGCTTTAAAATGCATCAATTGCCCAGAAATAAATCTAACAACATATATGCAAAGTCTCTATAAACAAAACTACTAGATGTGATAGAAATTAAAGACAATTAAATAACTGGAGAGACATCATATTCATCAACTGGAAGAGCACATATGTAATGATATCAAATATTCCTTAACTTGTCTATACATTTAATGGAATTCCAATAAAAATTTCATCTTTTTGGGTGGAAAATGACAAGATGAATCTAAATTATATATGGAAAAACAAAAGACCAAGAATAAAAATGAAAGAGCAATGTGGGGAATCTTATTTTGCCAAATAGCTATACTTAGAAAGTTCTGTAATTCGGTAATTATTCAGCAATTAATAGAGTGAGGATAGACAAATAAAGCAACACACAGCACCCAGTTATAGTCACTTGAATTATGATAAAGTTCCCTTCAGCGCCTTAGGGAAAAGATGTTCCTTTTAATAAATGGTTCTAGGTCAATTGGATATCCTTGTGGAAAGCAAATCTTGACCCCCACCCCAAATGATTAAAAGAGAAATCGTGTCTCAGTGGACTGTAGACCTAAATATAAAGGTAAAACAGTGTGTTTTCTTTTTTTCTGGAGGAAGACTAGCCCTGAGCTAACTACTGCCAGTCCTCCTCTTTTTGCTGAGGAAGACTGGCCCTGAGCTAACATCCGTGCCCATCTTCCTCTACTTTATATGTGGGACGCCTACCACAGCATGGCATTTCCCAAGTGGTTCCATGTCTCCACCCGGGATCCAAACAGGCGAACCCTGGACTGCTGAGAAGTGGAGCGTGCGAACTTAACCGCTGCGCCACCAGGCCAGCCCCCAGTGTGTTTTCCAAAAGATAACAAAAGATAATGTCTCCATGACTTGGGCGTAGACAAATATTTCTTGTTGGCTACCAAAACCCTTGCTATAAAAGGAAAAGACTTCTCAAGTAGACTTTATTAAAATTGATCGCTTATGTTCATTAAAGTTCACCAGTAAGAAAGAGAAAAGACAGACCACAGAGTGGAAGACGATGTTGGCAATACATATATATGAAAAAGCATTCACATCAGGGGTATGCAGAGAGCTTCTTTAAATTATTAAGAAAACTACAGACAACTCAATTTAAAAATAATGGGCAAAAGTATTGAAGAGACACTTCACAAAAGAAGATATTCAAATGTCCGATATGCACGTACAAAATTGCTCAACATCATTAGTCATCAGAGAAACTCCAATTACAACCCAAATGAGGTAATATTAAAAATGAAACAGAATGAATTAACTTAAAAATGAAAGTTAAAAATTTAAAAAGCTGAAAATGAAAATTCTTGATGAGGATATTGAGCAACTGGAACTCTTACATTCAGATCATGGTGATGTAAAATGGCCCAGCCACTTTAGAAAACTGTATGAAATATCCACTAGAGCTGAACATGCTCAAATTGTATGACCTGGTAATTCTACCACAGGCATATATCTAACAGAAATGAAAACCTGAGTGTACTGAATGACACAAACAGGAATGTTTACAACGACAGCCTAAAACTGGCACAAGCAAATAAATTGTGGGATATGCACATAAAGTGATGCCATATAGTAATGTCAATAGAGCATTCACAGAATCATGTATAAATTTCACAAACATAAAGTGGAGCAAAAGAAGAGTCAGGAAAGATTAGACACAGTATGGACCTATTTCTATGCAGCTAAAAACCAGGTCATGCCAAGGGATGGCCATAGAAGGCAGCCTACTGGTTTCCTCTTGGGGAGTAACGTAATAACTTGAGCAGACAGGAAGGAGGTTTCTGTGATGCTGGAATTGTTCAATTTATTCATCAGAGTGATCATGACATGAATGTGCTCACTTTGTGATAATTCATCAAGCTATAGATGTATGCTTTGCTTGCCTTAGGATGTGTAGGATAGATTTCAATAAAAAATTTATTTTATTAAAAATGAAAAATATATCTTTGGTATTTCTGTAAAGAAGAAATCACTGAATGTTATTTCCTTAAAGTGTATAAAAGAAAGCATATATTTCAGACCAGAGAGTTGGTGCCCCTGGCTAAACATTGGATTCGTGGGTAGGGTTATGTAAATTACTCAGGAGATAAATAGAATCATTACTTTGAACAATCTAAAGTGACTTCTCTTGTGCTACAAACAATTTTGTTTCTCATTCACAGATGCTGAAATAAAACTATAAATAGGTTAAGTAACTTTGTAATCACCACAATCAGAGGAATATGAAAAAGGAGACAGAATTATGAAAATCCTACAAGCATTCTCTGTTCAGTCAGAAACTCCGTTGGCAGGTTCTTTCCTCATTTTAATTGGCATTACACTATATTTTGAAAGATCTGATTTTAAAGGGAACAATGGCTACTAGATAATTCTCCCAAATACGAGAGCATTGTTCCATAGATCAACCTGCAGGTATTTTGTAGTTCATAAATTGATGGTGCTTTTTGAACTGCTCTTGGTTTTGAACTTCAGAAATGGCTGTGTGATATCACATTATAGGGAGCACTGCAGAAAGGCCCCTTCTCCTTCAACATGCCATTGTGCTGGGTGTTCTGTGGTTGTTTTGTGCTGTGCACTTTATGTGGTTTTAATTATTATTGTTCACGATGATGATGTTTTAATTGTTGGTATAGCACCCTGAGCATCTTGGTGGAAGCTTTGTAATAATTAAAAATATTATAATAGTTCCTGGAAAGTAAAGAAATAGCCGGTGCTCCTTAGAGCATCATTCTTGTGGGAACTAATTGTACTAAGAATCAACATACTTCCTGTGGGGCAGTAGGAGGTTAGATTAAAAAGCACATCTTTTTGAAATCCCCAACCCAACTTTTGCTGCTCCCACAGCCTTTGTGACTAACAAGGTTTACTTTATTGTTTTTTTTTCTTTGATTTGATCACTCACAGTGTCAGCTCTGTTCTCCCCACCGTCTCAACAGCGTTATCTCAGTCTGGGAAATGCATGAAACGTACTCTACACATGCACATTGTCAGTGGTTACATTTCTTTTTGATGGGCCTTTTAGCTTTATGCAACGTCTGTTACTATTTATTACTATGAAAGTAATTAAATCTATTTATTAACATTTAATGGAGGAAAGAGATTCACAAAACTTTGAGCATATCTGTGCATTGTGGTTTGTTCATTATCTCTTGTCACTATTCATAACAGTTTTCTTTGCTATGAAAGTGATTGTAATTGAGATCTTTTTGTGTATGAGGTAGATTCACCCTAAACCAATCTTCCTCTTTTTTATTTTTTATTTTTTTTTGCTGAGGAAGATTCGCCCTGAGCTAACATCTGTGCCAATCTTTCTCTACATTGTACGGGGGATGCCTCCATAGCATGGCTGATAAGTGGAGTAGGTCTGCACCTGGGATCCGAATCTGGGCTGTCAAAGCCTGCAACTTTAAAAACTCAGCCTTGTGGCCGGCCCCTAATTGAAATTTTCTTTCTTTAAAAGGTAACAGTTCATTAGTGCTTTCTTCATGTTTTGTTTGTTTGTTTTTTGTGGACAAGAAAAATAGCAGTTGTCCTGGGGGAAAGTATGAGAAGGATTATCTTCTTTCGAATACCTTTCCGTGTTTTCTACTAAAGTGCAGGCATTATTAAATGATTTCAAAAACTTAATTTAACCCTAAAGCTCAAATAATTCTTATGTTCCTTCTGTTATTAAATTAATGACCATGCATTGGGTAGCATCATATACAGATCAAGACTCTTATTCTTAAGATTGAATTTTGTAGTGTCTGTAATAAAGGCAAGCCCTATCTAATACTTATTATTGACTTTATTTCTTATAGGAATTAGAATACGAACTAGTCCAACTGATCAATTTTCATAGACTTCTTGACGATGAGAGAATGAAAGAGAATTTCATGCTTTTTAGATATTTTATACTATAAATAATCACATCAATGTCAACTTGAGAATCCTATGAATCAGGTAGGAAATGTTCTGTTACTAGTCTTTGCATGTCTGACAGCTAAGAATGACTCAATTCTATTGATGATTACTTTGAAAACAAAAAAGTTACCACAAAATGAAATTTGCATATCTGAGAATAGGAAAATGATCAAAAACTTTTTTACAGAAAGCATTAGCAGTTAATACTATAGTGCTGGAATTGTACCCTGAATTTGTTTGAAGGATTCAAGACGAGGGGCTGCAGTTCCAAGATGTGTTTTGCAGAGAAAATTTAGTGTATAATATTTTAAATTTTATATTAAATAAATCATTTGAAAATATGGTTTTTTTTAGAGAATAACTTCTAAGGAGAATAAAATATACAGAAATTAATCTTAACTATAATTCTAGCAGGTAAAAATGTACAAAATGCAGACATTTCATTGATTTCCTTCTGAAGTGAGCAGAGCCATTAACTGTTCACTGGAAAGATTTACGCTACTACATTATGACAAGGAGGTAAAACACAATGGTGAGAAGACTGGAAGCTTCTAGAGGAGATACTAGGAAGCAAATATTCTTCTTTATTTTCCCGATTGAGATCAACATTTTGCAAACTATGAATTCACTTTTCATTTCTGGATATGGAGAAGGGCAAAATTCTGGAGAACACACTGAATATCCTACTTTGTCCATTATTGTATATACTCAGAGTTTTACTTTAATGACACATTTTAGCTGCATCCAATATTGTTTTAACGGTACCCCAGGAATCCTTGAGCTGTAGAAATGACCGTTCCCTCTCTCCAAGTAGAATTCACCACTCCCTTTTTCTTCTGCTGTATCCCTTTTACAGTATGTATCTTATTTTGTACACATTGGTTTATGTGTTTATCTCTGTCCACCAGATTGTTTTGTAAATAAGTCATGTCTCCATAGACCCAGGTCATTCACAGAGCCTCACCACAAGTGTGTGTTCAATAAATGATTTGTAAATGATTACATGGATGAATAAATGTTTTAGTAAAGTATACCTCATTGACCCAGAGATGTGTACATAACACCTTAGTGTCAATTTGGGAAGCTATTTTAGAAGACTATCCAAGAACTCAGTATAATCAATTACTTCTGGGTAGTTGGAATACAACTCAGAAAGCAGCCATGTCTGAGTAATAATAGTGACTGAGAGCATTTGTACAACACCAATCACAAATTAATGAACCACCATACATTTTGGATTTGACAGTATCAAATTAGGAGTAACTGTGCTTAAAGCCTCAGAGGTTTTAATAAATGCAGATTCTATATGAGGTCTGCAAAATTGAATAATGACTGTCAGACATAAAAACACTTCTATGAAAATATTTATTAGCAAAAATATAAGGAAGTGTCCAATGTGTCATAGATTGGTGTTGATCATAATAAATATACAGTGATGCAAAAACACCAAGACCCTTACATGAGAAGAGCAACTTGCTAGCACCAAGATAGAGGCATCTCCTACAGCTGAGAGTTTTACCAATTCTGCAGGACTAAGGCACTAGCTTTAATGTAAGAACTTCATTAAACACATGTTTTCCACTACAGATTCAACTAATTATATTTTTGTTTCGGAACTTTGGTATATGACATGGGGAGGGTTTCTTATGACATTGAAGATGCAATTTTAATATTTCTCTTTTCTGTACTAAGCCAATTATTTCTTTCAAAATCTTACATGACAGTTAAAGGAACAATTCATTAGTGTAGCGATTAGTAGGCGAGGGGTTAGAAACAAGCACATTGCTCTGGAAGTAGAGTTGGAGCACGTCACAGCGGGTACAGGATCAAGGCTGCTGTGGACCAACACTTTATGGGTGTTTTGGGTACAGGGTGGTAGGATTGGGGCTGACCGTTCAGACATTTTGGGCATCTGCCTCTGCCTTACAGTATTGCTCTTTCAGCAGAAGCTGCCAGAGTAGCCAAATACTTTCCAAGTTTGCATCTGATCCCGGATAGGACTCTGTCTCTTGTTCCTTTATGTTTTTTCTCTCCACACCCTGTGATCGTGAGCTAGGTAAATGCTCTCTTTAGCTTCTGCGACCTCAACTCTTTACTGCCCCGTACCGAAAATGAATGTCAGGATTGAACCCAGCCCCCTAACTCTCTGTCGCATCCTTTACATTCTCTCACAGTTTTCTTATAACACATTATGCAACATACGTATACAGAATGTTGAGAACTGTGGTAAAGAGGAGAAATTACACAGAGCAAACAGATGAAACCCAGAGCACTTCCAATTCCCTGCACGCATGTATTTCTTTCCATTCTCCCTTTGGATCCTTTCCCTACATTTCATTTCACTTTTGTACTTTGGCAAGCACACAAATTCAGCTGCAGATATTTTTTCCTTTGACCTTAACAAGAATGAATCCCAAATTCCTATTCAAATGAAAGTAGCATTTCCAAATATAGGGATTGGAGCCCAGGTATGAACACACAAAGGTATAATGAAATGAACAAAGTAAGAATAAAAAGTAGGGAGACCGAAAAAGAGGACAGAAAAACAAAACTTACAGAATTAATGAAAGCAAATTAGAAAGCGTGTGGTAAAGTAATAATTAAGTGATGTTAGCATGTTCATGATAAGTTAGGTGGCATTCATTTCTTCTCATCTCTGTTATGGCTGCACAGGTTTGGTTTACTTTAGTCATTGTGGAAGCTGATTAAGAGTTCTGAAACCCCATCCGTCATTAAACTATCTCAATGTATTATTAAAACAGCAAAATTACTTTTCCTCCAGGCAAACAGAATAAAACAAACTGCTACAACTTCATGCTGTGTCTATACAACACAGAATGAAATGGAAATTTCTCACTCTCCACTTATTTTGATCAATGTGCATAACTAAATGAGAAAGCTGGAACCACGGTTTTCTTTTGGGGCCTGCAGGAGCCTACCCAGTTGTCATCTTGATTAGATCACAACACTAAGTGTCAGATTTTTTTGGTTGATTTTGACTTGGCCAAATTATATATTTCAGAGAGATTTCAGCCTTTAAAAATCAGTTATCTTTTCTTGATTTTTTTCATCACGGTGCCCCATGAAATAACATGACAAAGGAAAATAGGGTATGTCTGGATGCAGGGAATATAAAGAATGAATAAAATTAAGATATTTTTAGATTGATAGCCCAAAAGATGGGGAAGAATTAGCGAGTGCTTTGGGAATCTATTTTCTGCACGTCCATTATTTGTTCATTTATAAAACATGAACAGTATTAGGTACCTTCCAGGTAATTCTGCAGATACATATGGAAACTATGGTTCTTTCTTTCAGGAAGCTTAAAATCCAAAGAGAGAGGGCCAGAAAAATATGTGATCGCTTACAACATAATGGGAAGAAATAAAGTATTAGTTATAAGACATTGTAGGATGAAATGGGAGTAGACTTGGTATTCAGAGAAGGTTTCCCACTGAAGTTAATAATGACAATGATCATGGATACTCACTATGTACTAGGCACTGGATTACGCTCTTTGCAAGCATTACCTCATTTAACCTCCAATGAAATTTTGAGAGAGGTGCTGTAAGTATTCTCATTTCACATGTGAGTAAATCGGTTCAGAGAGAACTTTTCCCCAAAACCCCTAAGCAGAAAAACAGATGCGAATCTAAGTCTGTCTGATTCTACAGCTGGGAGGTCTTAACCTCTAGGTTCTAGGTTAAGCTAAATACTGAAGGATGACCTACAATTAATATTCCACCAGGAACTGCAATTCTAAGTGTACACTCTAGGGGATGCCCATTTGTGGACATAAACAGGTTGAGACAAGGAAGTTTGATGCAGCCATGTTTACTAAAAAAAAAAAGAGACTTGTAATAACAAACAGTCCACTAACGAGGACACATTTTCTTAAAATCCTAAGCATTTACAAAGGATATTGTGAAATATTGTAGCGAAGAATCAGATCACCTGGATTCAAATTACCCCTCTGCTGTTCCCCTACAGTGTGACCTTGGGGAAGTAACTAAACGTTTCCATGACTTCATTTTTTCATCCGTGTTTATTGAATGTTTATGATAATAAGGGTATCTAACTCCTTTGTGAGAATTAAAGGCAATGATACAAATAAAACACCAAGGTGCCACGCGTATAATAAGCGTTCAATAACTATCAGCTAATATCATAGAACGGACCTCCTGCATAGTTAAAGGAAACAGTTATATGTACCAAAGATAGAAAGTTCCAAAAGACATATTTCTGAGCACAGGCAAGAAAATTGCAGACAGTTGACACAACCCGATAATATTTATAAACTATATATTTTCATAGATACATATCATGTATATAAGCACGTTTACAAAATGACACCTGACAAAACTCTTTCTTCCTCTCTGTCTCTCACAAACAGCACTTCAAAGCGTCAATACAGCTATCGTAGCCATCTAGGTCTTTACAAATTGTATTTATGCCTCTTTGTCAGGGAAAAAAACGACAGGTTAGGGAGGAGGGGGGAGTATCTGTGAAAGTTGCACATTTCATTTGCTTTGACACAAACACATACATATATGAATATGTGTATGCCATTCTAAAATTGGAGAAAGACCAAGTTCTGTTGTTCCATTGAGAACACAAATACATTCTGGAAAGATTTCAAATGCACTCCTGCCAAATATGGCTTTCATCCTATTTTCAAACAAATATTGATGTCTTTTGCTAGTAAGATACTTTAAAAGAGTAACGGAGTTATGAATGTTTTCCTATCACTAAAATTATGTACCTCTTTGGGAGATATTTAGATTTCCTTAATTTCCCTGGGATTTTTTAGCATTCATAATTATGATGGGTATTTTTGAGTAATGGGACCACTTCTTTAAATCACTTCATCTATGAGGGTATAATTGCTGCCATCATTTGCTCTTTGCCCAAATGAACCTTCTGTATTTCCCTTGTTCGGCATTAGAGCTGGGCCATGTTCTGATTGCTCCTACGGGAGGACGTGGCCAGCCTAGTGTCAGTGATTCTGGTGCATTCTTTCTCAAGCCATGCCTGTCATTTTACTCACACCACTAGAGGAGTCTCAGCAAGATTTGTGAAAAGCATAGATTCTCTAGAAGTGTGGGAAATCACCAAGTTCCTAGAATGTCATGACAATGTAAGATTTCTGGGAAAAAACCCCTCTGATATCATCCAATCTTTTAGAGATTCAAGCAAGCGAACGTCTGTGTCTCGAGGCTAGGTCCATCACTTTTTTGGCAAGGAATAAAGCGTTCTCTTTTCAATTACCTTCAATCTACTTTTCAGTTTTTAAAAATTATTTGTGTTGGCAGAGAATGTACACATGCATATGTATACATATATGTATAAATAAACGTGTGTCATATTTTTCGTCTATCTAATCTATTAAAAGTGCAAGCATGGCATTGTTTTAAGGCCAGAAATGCATTCCTTTCAATTTCAAAAGTTGACAATTTGTCTTTAAAGGAGAGTAACTCTTTTTTTCAAAAGTACTTTCCAACCAGAAAGTATACAGCACGTCTACCATGTTTAGCACATTGCATTAATTATTTGAGAGTTATTAACTATTTGAAGACTTAGGCAATAAAAGGAGAAAATATTCCACTTAAATATTTTCAATATAATTCATAAAATAAGGGTGCACCAATTTTGCAGTTTATAAAGCTCTTTCACGTACATTTTGTATTTTTATCTTTATACAAAAATTAATAAAATTGGTCAATTGCTTTTTATTTTATTAGAGAAAACCGATTATCTTTTTCAAAGATAATCAAACTTTTAAAATTACATGTCGTTTTTTCCCTAAGACTCTGATATTTCTGATGAATGAAGAAAAGCTTTAAAATTACATCACTGCTTTTCTTCCAGTGATAAGTTATTTTGAGCAGAAGCCTTTTAGTTTTACATAAATCTGTAAGGAGCACTGGCTTTAAGACAAGAAGGTTTAACTTATTTTTTTATCACCTGCTGTAGACTTTGCAAATTATTATCTTCCATGTTCCAATTAAAAATAATTTTTTCCAATCATAGATTTTTGCATTATCTTTTTGGAATCTATTTAAAAATAACATATTTTTTCTGACTTTTTATGTTTAACACAGAAATCTTAACTTTTTTTCAAAAATTTAGAAATTAAAGAACGATATAATTCAAGAGAAAATAGCAGAATTCTTCATCCAGATTTGAAAAATGTTAACATTTTTGTTTATATATTTCCAGATTTGTATACAGATACAGTTTTCAAAGACAGATGCTATGCAGTAGTGTTTTATAATCCATTGTTTTGAATAATAATATATTATAAGTACTTTCTGGGTCATTAGATGCATGTTAAAATGTGACTTTAAAATCGCGTGGTGTTTTCTGGTATGCCTGTATTAAAATCATTTTATTAACTCCCTATTCTTTTTCATTTAGGTTATCTACTAATTTTGCTTATGTAGTAGGCTTTCAAACAATCTTTGTTCAACACAAAAATAAATTTGCACTGTTTTTGTATGTGAATTAACTGCTCGTGTTTTTCTGCACTTTCTTTTGGGATATTTCCTGGGCATATCTTCATGGGATATTGATTTATAAAAATTAACTTTATATTGAGTTTATTGGCACTATATCTGCTCCATCTGTTACCAATATTTTTGTAAGTTCTTATTTTATCATTAAATTTAATTTATCTTTTTTAAGTCATAAGTTTAAAAATTAAAAATTAATATTAAAATATATTCTTTTTTTTTTTTTTGAGGAAAATTAACCCTGAGCTAACATCTACCACCAATCCTCCTCTTTTTGCTGAGGAAAACTGGCCCTGAGCTAATATCCGTGCCAACTTCCTCTACTTTATATGTGGGATGCCTGCCACAGCATGGCTTGATGAGCGGTGCGTAGGTCTGCACCCAGGATCCAAACTGGTGAACCCCAGGCCACCGAAGTGGATCATGCAAACTTAACTGCCACGCCACCAGGCCAGCCCCTAATATATATTGTTACTTTTCTTTCTAATGTTTTAAATTTTTTTAATGTTTAGAAATACCTTTCCCATACTAATATAAAACTTAATTATGTCTTTTTCCACTACTGCTAGAGTTGGACTCCTTCTATTTGGCATTTGTTTGGTATAAATTTTGAAGTAGGTGTTGGTGAAGGAGAAAGGAGAAGTGAATTTCTCAAGAAAGTCACAAGCTTTTTGTGTAAAGCATTAAGGTGTAGGTAGAACTGATGAGGAAGAAATGCAGTAAGAAATCCAGTAAGCTGGGATCCTCAGGAACTTGAAGAAATGAGATTGATGATCTGGGTGGATAAATAAATATTGGAGAATATGAGGAACTTGTCACCTGAGAAAGACGAAATTACCTTTGTTAGAGAAAAAGCACTTTTAAATTGGAACGATCACATCACGTGATATATTCTCAGTGAAGGAGAGCTGAAAAAAATCTTCTGAAAGCCAAGATTTGAGTCTGAGGAAGACTGAAAGTTGCACTAGGCAATCCAGGTTGAGAAGTTCAAAGGTGAGTACTTCCACAGTGCTAGAGAAATTCTATAACAGTGAAAGAAATATGACAGAAAGCAGGAACATATGTGTTATGTTCACACATACACACACACACACGCAAAGAAAGTATGACAGTAATCCTCAAAATTATTTAATGTTGTTGTTTTTATAGTCTCAATGAGGACTTGATGAAAGTTAAGAATCCTCTCCTCAGATGAATGCGTGTTCATACTATTTTTCAAACAATTTTAGCTAGTGATAATTCTCCCATACCAAGTTAAGGACCTTTACTCAAGGGTCATATAAGACTTCCTCCCTAAATCACTTCCCAATCTGGAGTGGCCATATATCTAGAGAGAAAGAATGGAATCTTCAGAAACACAGTAATGTCACCATTGCAGCACGCAAGTTTTGAATATGAAAAATAATGTGAGAATAAATGGAAAGGCATAGGCATGTGTTCATTTTCTTTGGTTATTACTTTGTTCTTTCCTTCTTCTGCTTAGGCTGCCCTTTGGGTGGGCACCCTTTCTCTTCTTTCGTATCTCAACTTCTGACAGATGTGCCTGTGTTCCTTAATTGGTAATTGCTTTCACTCTTGAAGGCTAAGCAATAATTAGGTAGGACCCTATAAAAACGAGAGATGGAATAGTTTTCTCAGGGTGGCTTCTCTTAAATATCTTAAGCTAAAAGTCCAAAAATGGGTTGTTCAGTTTCATACATGATCCAACCCAGTTCTTATGACAAGAGCCTAAGCAGGCATACTGCAACCAATAAAGGGAATACATTTGACTCATAATACTCACTTCAAATCTAGCAAAGATTGCACTGAGAATTGTTAAAGAACCTGACTCATGATGGGAATTTCGTTTGTGATAAATCTCTTCTCTTCATAAATGGTTCAAAGGAAATTAATTCATACTATTTACTGAAAATGTCTCTTGTCTAAGGCTGTGTCTATCCAACTGAAAAAGAGCAGACTACATTATTTTCTGCTATGCTAATGCCAATATTAATGTCAGTGTGGATTTCTTCATGGTCGATTTGATCATTTCTGTGGAGATGGGCCATTCTTATAAAATAATAAAAGGCAAGTGGAATCAATTGTCCTGTATTGACGAAGTTTACTGTCTTCTCTGAAATCATTTGAAAAGACTGACATGTGAATTTCACTCAAGAGAAGATTGATTTTGGTTACAAAAGTCCTAATGCTCTTTGAGTCATCCTCCAGAAACATTAATATCATTAAAAGCATATTTAATGTATAATGTGAATAGGGTATTACATATATTAGAGGAATTCAGGTGAAAATGGAAAGACAAAATAGTAAAAGTAACAAAAAATAAAACAAAAATGAAATGATAACCTGAAATAAGTTATAACTAAAACAATTTTGAGTATTTAGACATTCTTTCATCTTTAGACACTTGGTGCTGAATCACATGAACATTGCACTTAGATAGAAATCAAAACAGCCTGATGAGATTTTATTAAAGGTGGAGATGCAGGTGAAATCACCTACCTCAAGCCTCTATGCACAGATGAATATGACAATAGGAAAAAAAAAGCTGGTACAGAAAAACTGAAAGACTGAAGTTTGCTGTGCATCTACAGAAATGATGTCTACATTGATGTAATACCCTATGAAGAGCAATTAATTTTTACCAAAACAACTTAGTGTTTTAATTACACATAATTTTTAACTGAGAACATATATTCTTTTTTTTTTTTTTAAGATTGGCACCTGAGCTAACATCTGTTGTCAACTGGTTTTTTTTCTTCTTCTTCATTTTCTTTACCCCAAAGACCCCCAGTACATGCTCCTATGTTCTTGTTGTAGGTCCTTCTAGTTGTGCTATGTGGGACGCCACCTCAGCATGGCTTGATGAGCAGTGCTAGGTCTGCGCCCAGGATCTGAACTGGTGAAAACCCAGACCTCAGAAGCTGAGTGTGTGAACTTAACCACTTGGCCACGGGGCTGGCCCTGAGAACATATATTCTCAAAAGAATCAGTTGTAATCCCTCCCCACTGACACACACACACACACACACACACACACACACAGACTGATGCATCTGGGATTCCCACCAAAACAATTTAGAGATAATTTAATCATAAAGTGATTTATAGAATCTCTTTGAAATTCTTGAGGACTTTGAAGAGCTAATAAAAATAAAATTATAGAACAAAAGAATATAGGGATTGCAGCAATGACACAAATGTAGCAAACTAAAGTGAAGAGCTATTAAATTGATGAGATATAGTCCATGAAATTCTCTACATTCTTTTGTTTACTAAGTTTTAAGGAAACAACACTTTAACTCAGCAGCTTAATCAACAACCAAAGGAAGCATATTTTTGTCCCATGAGCCAGAAAGGTGTGCATGAGGGACTGAAGGATGCTAAGGCAGGCCTAATATTGGGAGGTGGAGGACTCCCCTCATGGACAGGTTTAGCCTGAGGATTCACCAACAGCCTTGCCAAACTTTCTTAAAACTGCCATGCTGTCTACAACTCTTGCACCCAACTTTCCTTTCCCCATCATGATCTGTCAGCTTTCCCAGCCTCTTCCAGTTCCTTCTCCAGTTTTCTTCACAATATTTCCCCTAATAAACCTTTGCACATCTATTTCTGTCTCAATGTCATCTGCTTCTCAGAGTACCCAAATAACCCAAGTGGTATCAGGAGTTATCCAACAAAACAAGCAATGAGACAGGGATTTAGGACTGGCTTACTCATTGTCTGGTGGGTGAAGAGAACATTGTCCTGTTTGGTAGGTGGCACAATGACACTCTCTTGTACAAAGCAGTGTTAATTGCTAAGGATTTCCTGGTGACAGGAAGATGTCTGGGAGGAGAAGAATGCTGTGGTAGGGGATAAAGATTCAGGGTTTTGAAAGTTTCTGGTTAACAGTGCCTACAAGGACAATTTAAATTTAATTAACGGAATGTGGAAAAGTTGAAATAAAAAGGCCGTCCGAGGGACGCAGATGGATCACCTTACAATATTCCCCAGCAAACACCAGAACACATTTAGTTTCTTTCATTTTGAAATGTCACCATTAGCAGTTGGCTTAGTGACATGATTGGAACAGAAGTAAGTACTCCAATGGGGTGGACAATGATATTCATCTATAGTTTTGCCTCAGGTCTATGTTAACTGTATGCTTACTCTTTTGCCTCTGTCATGATATAGTCAAAAGAGATCTGGATGACTTGGACATTCCGCAGAATCACGCTGATCTGGTACATTGATGACATCATCCTGATTAGACAGGGAAAGCAAAAGGTGCCTAGTCTACTGGAAACTTTGGAAGAACACATGCCCTGCAAAGAGTGGAAGATAAACCTTATGAAAACTCAGAAGCCTGCCACTTCACAATCTGACAGGCCTTCTGATGTTGGATGTATCACTGGAGAAAAAGATGCAGTATGGATCTTACGGCAAACACCAGTGGGAGATTTACTACTCAGGTCCTTGGGATTCAGGGGCAAGGCCATGCTACTTGAATCAGGAAAATGTACACCTTTGGGAAACAGTTCCTATTGTGTTGCTGGACGCTGGTAGAGACAGAATGCTTGAACATGGAGCACCAAGTAGCAATATATCCAGAACTGTCCATTATGAACCAGATTCTGTTGGACTTGCCAAATCATAAATTTACACATACCAAGGAGCAGTCCATACCGAGATAAAAACAGTATGTTTGTGATTAAGCTAGTGCAGGGCCAGAGAGCACTAGTAAACCACAGACCAGGGAGCCCAGACCTTTATGTCACTCACCATAATTGCACAGCGCCCTTTCTCTATCTCACATCTAGTGCCATTTGACAAGTTTGATAATACCAGTTGAATGTCTAATCTTTCAACCAGAGAGACTACTGATGAGCCTCCAATGTGGTACTATTCCTCAAGGAGACCAACTAGCCACTTGTTGCCAAGTTGACTAAATTGGGCCCCTCCCATCATCAAAGGGCCAGTAGTGAGTTCTCACAGGATTGATACCTAGTGGAGGCATAGGTTTGCTTTTCCTGCCTGCATAGTCTCGGCTAACACTGCTATCTGTGGTTTTCCAGAATGCCTGATCCACAAGCAAGTCCTCTCATGCAGCATAACACCCAAACAGTGGGCACACTTCCCAATAGAAGAGGCGAGGTAAAGGACAGATGACCATGGGATCCACTGGTGGTATCACATACTACACCATCTAGAGCCAGCCAGCCTCACAGAACTCTAGAATAGCCTCTAAAGATCCAGCTGAAGTGCAAGTCCAGAGGCAACACTCTGAAACTATGGAGAGCCATTCTCAGGTTGTAGTATATGTATTAAGTCAGAGACCCCTATATGATACTTTGTCCCCAACTAGAAGAATATATGAATCTGGGAATCATGGAGTAGAAGCAAGAGTATCCTCACTATCCGTTGCAATGACTGGCTGGAGGATTTTGTTCCTCTGTATTCCATACTCTGGGACTTGCAGCGTTGGAGATCCTGATGAGTAAATGGGACATAATCTTGCTAGGGGACACAGAATAAAGTTCCATTGAAGTACATGTTCCAGTTTCTTCCTGGGCACTTTGGATCTTTGTGCCCAGAGACCACCGAAGTACAAGAGAAGTCATCATACTGGCAGAGACAATTGACTCTGATAGCAAGAGGACATGGGGCTACTTTTCATACAATAAGAGTGAAGAGGAATATGTGTGAAGCCCAGGTGATTCAGGTGGGCTCCTCCTAGTACCCACTTGCCCCCTTGTAACTATAAACGGATATATACAGCAAATACCACCTGAGGAGTGTTTGATTACTAAGGATGCAGACCTCCCAGAAATGAAAGTTTGGGTTACACTATAAGGTATGCCACCAACAACCTGCTGAGGTGATCATTGACTGGGAAGGGAATTCTGAATGGATAATGGAGGAGGGATACTTTGAATATCGTTTGTGGTCTTCAGATCAACTGCATCAAAACTAGCTCTTCTGAGTTTCTTGTCAGGAAGAGAGGCCCATGGGAACATGAATAAGCTGCTTCCCAACCTGTGAGGAAAAGTAGATCTGTGTGATGCACGAGATGGCCAGTTTAATGGCTGCATTAAACTGGGTTTCTCAGAGTTCTAACTGAGGAGAGCATAATTGAGCCATGGCTCTAGCTGCTGAGCTCTGAAATCCATTACTACTATCATACTAAGGCTGCCCTTTCCAATCACTTTTCCCAGTCAATGCTGAGTGCAGCTGCAGGGTAGGTCATTCCTGGGAGATGGGGAACTCCTTTGATGGGCCATTTTGGTTCAATCCTTCCCGTTGGCCATTGACCTTTCCAACTTCCAACCAATCTTTACGCCCTTTCTCCCTTTCAACAGTCAGGTAAACATCTTTGTCTGAGGGCTCTCCAAGACCCTCCTGGTTCCCTCCCAATTTTCCCTCATAGGATTTCTCTCAATAAATCTCTTGCCCATATAATCTATCTTGGCGTCTGCTTCTAAGAGAATCTGTTGTACACAATGGTGTTGAATGAAAACATAAGTCAATTTGTGGAGATTAAGTAAACTGTATCCTAAATCTAGACTGCTTTATAACACTGATTAGGCTACAAGTATTTCTTGCTTCCTGTATATATCGATTGGCTTTCCTTCCTTCACTAATGATAACCTGTGCTCCTAATACACCCAGCAAACTTTCAATTTTTTCTTGCTAATATAAGACAAGAAGGATCAGTCAACAAGAGAATGTGAATATGTACGGTTTCCCCACACTTACTGAAAAAGCAACTCAAAACGCATGCCCTTCTGATAATAGAATCCTTCTGAGGCAGGATCTATATTAGAAAGTGAAGTAGAGATATGGACGAGGCAAAAATAATGAAAGTCAAGACCTCCACTTGCTTCAACATTCTGGTATGTCCATTTTGTTTAGTCTTTTCACTGGCTTCAAATTCTAATAATTAAGGAAGCTCACAAAATGGTTTGCAGAAGGGGAATATTAGTGAAAGGATTATCATATAATTCACCCATAAGTCTTTGCAACAGGAAGCTCACATCTTATAATGCTGGCTAATTTCTTGAACAAACAGATGCCTGTGATTGGACTCATTTATAAATTCATGTTTACATTACTAATGTCATTATCAGCATAAATATTTTATAGCATCTATTACAGCAGCTTTCAGGTAATTGATCCCTCCAGAAATGTTTGTTGATTGGTAATGAAAAATATCATTGAGAAATGGGTTTGATTAGATGAAGGCCATAGAGATAAAACTGACTCACCAGTTGGGTGTGACAAAGAAATAAGTAGAGCAAGGTGTCATCGAATGGATCCTTCTGGTCCCATTAGTGGGAGAAGCACATCACTGTGTGAGTGGCTTTGCCTATCGTGATTATAGCTGACATCCAAATGGTCTAAATGAGCACCATGTTGTCACATGATGACAGTTTGGGGAAATGCAAACTCAATGTGTATGTTTCAGGATGCAATTCAATCAGAAGGCTCTACTAAGTTCAATGTGATCACAGTTTCCAGCTAGGTAGGAGGCAAGTTTCTGGCCTTTGCAGGTTTTTGACACCCTGAGAAAACAAAAGTTCTTCAGTTTTATCTCATTTACCACTCCTCCAATAAGTGTACCTCACAGTGGAGGTTAAAGGAAGGTAGTTACTGGGAATTTCTGTTAAATATGGGAATAGATAAAGAATAAGAGGGCAATGATGAAATACACTAAAATTAGGGGGATAAGGATCCTTTTACGAATGTGTTCTGAAGAATCCAAACAGTCTTGTGACATTTTAGACAGGAAAAGTCGTTTTCATACTGGAGTAATGTAGGGTTGTGCAAACCTTCATATCAGCTGATAAAGAAAAATATTACTTTCATAGGTTCACACAAGAAGTTCAAGTATTTCATCTCAGCTTCGATTTTTAAGCCATTTTCCTGCAAACTGGTAACTTTCTGCCTACAGCAAACTGATGAAAATTCATGGGTGTTTTCATTCCCCCAGTTTAGGGAGGAATAGTAAAACTTTTGCCTTAGATCAAACTTTTGAATATTTGAGGGGAGAAAAAAAAATCACTTCTCAAATATGAATACCCAAAGCGAAATGTGGCCATTTCTTATATTTTTAGATGCCTGGAAGTTTTCCACAAACTTCTATAACAGTCACTCTGCAGGCTTCTGCTATAAATGTTTCAGGAACTATCTAGGGAAATATTCTATTGAGAGGGAAGGCAGGATTATCTAGCAGATAGAGCGTGGAATTTGGACTTAGACGACCATCTGAGACCTGCACCTGCCTCTTTCATGGCCTTATGGTGCAGCGCTGTATAAATGATTCAGACTCTCTTTGCTTATATTTTTCCCTGTGGCAATAGAGGAAAATGGGCTAACCATTAGCCCCTTCTCAACAATCGGAGAATACCATAAAGGTAAATACGACATTGTCTGTAAAGTGCTATGACCTGTAATCCAGAAAAAAAGTGCAGAGCTGTGAGGCCACAGAGTTTGTATAGACATTATAAAATCCAGGCAAGGAGACCTGTATAGCCTGCTCCCCTACTTCTGTATTTTGTCAGGGGTTCCAATGACACATAAGCAACAATAAGTATTGCCAGTTGTTAATTCCTTCGATACACATCTTTCCTTCAGCATCTGGAACGTATTAACCTCCCTCTCATAAACTCAGTGAAGGGCGACAACTCATAACAGCCAATCAACTTGCGTCTATTGATTGTCGAATATGCACAATGCATTCCACTGAGTATTAGACCTCTCTGATGAGTCTATTAGAACTATACCGATTTATAAAGCATAGTTGCTGTTCTCAAAACACTTGTAATCATGATCTAGTTATAAAGGAGGGAAGTCTGAATTGCTAAAAATCGTATAAGATAGCCAAATGACAAACAGTTGATAAAGATAGTGATTCCAAGGAGTTCCAAAGAGGAAAGGTATAAGGATTTGGGGCTGACTACTTTTCATATGATTTCAGCTTGAATTTAGGACAAATGAACTCACAAAAACAGAAGGAAAAATGCAAACATAGAAGTATAAAAAATAAAATGATATCCTTGGCAGTTTATCATGCTAAAAAAGTGATTCGTTAATATCTCTGGCTGCCATCATTTATTTCACTATGAGAACGTCATTATGTTCTCATTGGATTTAAGCAATTTTGCTCTGTCTTACTGATTATTTCTCTTATATGCTAATTTGAGAAATTTCGATGGCTTGTTTGAAACCTGCTTCAGTCAGTCAATATGGATGCGTCTTATGAAATAAATTCAGAGTGAAAGGAGGATCCAGTGCTAGAATTGGGTGAGGATCACAGTGCTCTTTCTCTGACAGTGATCAGTCACTTAAAGTCTCAAGGCATCTGTTGGTTCATTTATAAAATAAGAGGGTTGGGCTAGATTTCACAGGCCAGCTCTAACATTTTCTGGAAAAAATTGCTGCTTAAAAGTGCTGTATTTCCTTGTGCTGCTGGAAAACTCATCTTGCTTTTGTATTCTGACAGGATTCACGATCATTTCCTGTCATTAACAATATCTCAGTTTTATAGACCATGGATGCTGCAGGTAGAGGAGAAGCAGATGGTAAGACGGTACTCTCAAAAACATGCTCAAACTGTAATTCTTAATCTAATCATATTTAGACTGGACGTTCCTTAGCTCTATTAAATTTTAGTACTCAACTTAAGGAGCTTTGGTCTTGTCTGTAAGTACCAAAGTAGATGAATAGGCTGGTTTTTGGTAATAGAACTTGTGTGTCAGTGAACAACGCATCTGTCAAACGGGGTGGCGGCAGAGCGCCCTTGCTGGGGGTATATCGACAGACACCTCTATTTCAAAGCATGTTGGGAAAATATTTGTTGTAAATATTATAGTATGTATCACCCAAAAAGATTAACAATGTCAAAACATCTAGTCAATTCAGAAAAAATAGAAATACGACTTTAAATAAAGTATGAAATACATCATTTGGTTTATGTGAAAAATGGGAAATTTTGATTTTCTTTTAAATCGACATGTTTTAATGTGTCATGTAGACAGTCTACGTAAAAACTAAAATGTATTTGTGTTGTATGGCATAAATAATGTGAATCATAGTAGTATATTGAAAAAGGAGTCAGTTTGTTGAGCATAAAAGAAAAAGTTATTTCTCCAGGAAACTTTCCAGAATTTTAAAAAGTATTATAAACTAACAATAAATGGTTATAGCAAGAAACAGCTATTTTATCATGTTATGGAATGTTTTCATTTATTCATATGAGAGATTTTATTGAAAGTCTACATTGTATTACGCACAGTCTAGGTCTGTCCAATATAAATAGAATGCAAGTCACATGTACAATTTTAAATTTTGTAGTTTCCACACTAAGAAAAGTAGAAAAGACATAGGTAAATTTCATTTTTTGGTAAATTCTATTTAACACAATATACATGCAATATTATCATTTCAAATAAAATTGAGATACTATAATTTTTTTTAACTAAGTCTTCAAAATTCAGTGTGCATTTTACTTATAAATCAATTTGGAGTAGCCACATTTCAAGCGTACAATAGCCACATGTGGCTAGTGAATGCGGAATTGGCCTCCTGAGCCTGGAGGGTGGGATACAATAGTAAACAGCACAGGCATGGTCACTATCTCCAGAGAATTTATAGTCTAGTATGGAAAACAGATTCTGAATAATAAATCAAGAGTGTAAAATTTTGACTTTTTAAAAACTACCACATAAAATTAATATTGTTGAATACCCTGCTCTTCATTCAATACACTGCCACTTTACATGTGCTATAGATAATGTCTTATCTATACGGGCGAGATCATTCTTGGTATTTTTTAGGAAATGCATTCTAAATTAACACATTTCTGTAGTCCATTAATGTTCTTTTATTTTTCTGCTTCCCATTTTTCCCATTTCAGTGTTACACTGTAAGTTTGAAGTTGAACAATCTTAAGCCAGGAGCATAATAATCCTTTAATATTGTTATATACCATTGGAAAAATTAAAATAGCTAGGTACAAAATAAAAAACTTATCTGAGAAAACTTTATTTAAGACCACATAAAACCCACTATTTTTTTCATGTACGTTCTATAGCTTTCTAATTCCTGTGATTTCTGCTGACCTGTTTGCAAACGCTTTCTACTAAGTGCTATAGGCCTTCTCTAAGTTTATTATAGAAGTAGTTTATTTCTTATGAAACTTTGCAATTATACTTCATTTATACATAAAAGCTTGTGTGAGGAAAGTACTTAGGTATTAAAATAATGAGTATAAAACAATTAAAAATATAGAGAGAATAGTTAGTACATGAAATAAATTCAGTGTTGCTTAAAGATTTGCTTTAATTGATTCAACGTAGCTAAGGCTTAATTGTGGATGGTGCTGAAGACGGTTGTCTATTTATCGAGATTTGAAGAATGCCAAAAAACACAGATGAACCAAAAGTTTAACGTTCTCTTATATAACTAAAAATATATATTTTCCCCTTCTTTCTTCCTAACTAAAACTGATGTAGAATTTCAGACAGAGAAGATTGTAAGGACCGGAAGAGTCAACTCCATGTAAAGAGCTTCTCTTAGCTGGAACTTAATGACTGGACAGAGCTGGATTTTTCAGGAAGAAGAAGGCGGGTCTTTCTCATTTGGAGAAACAACATACATTAAGTAAGTGAGTTGAAATTGGCAAGAGCTGTTGGAAGAATAAAGCAAATGGCTTAAGTTTGAGACACAGTAGAAATTTTAAAAGGATAAACATCCTAAGGCTAGTTAATGGAAACTTAGAATTTTAAGTTGGATCCAGTAGGTGATATGGTACCAATGTAGTTTTAAATCAGGGAAGTGGCATAATGAAAATGGCATTTTTGGAAGCTTCATCCAGCAGAGGTGACAAGATTGATTTAAAGAGGCTGAAGGAAAATATCAAGGAGGTTGAGATGAGAGACCAGATCCAATAATAGATTTGGGAGATTTAAAACAAGCCTCTTTAAAATGGGAGACTCATGCTTTTTTGACAGCCTAGAAGGTGGAACTGGTAAAAAGGGTGAGTAAGAGAAGGCTGAGGAAAAACAGAATAAATGCAGGACTAAGTTTTATTCCGAAAATAGGCTATTACATGATTCAGGGCTCTGGTTGTGGAGTGGGGCAGATATAAAAAGAAGGAAAGACAATTCTTCCACTGACAGTGCAGTATAAGGCAGTGATATTTTGAACTGTAGAAGTGAGTTCTCTCATGTTTCTCTTGTCCAGCATAAAATACAGGAGGTTACATTTTATATTATTATTCTTAGACCTCATTCCTCAGAGCTAAAGTAAATTGAAAGTTGCTTGAAAAATTACTAAGTGAACTATGGCAGTACTTCCATCTCCTTTCTAAAAGCACACATATTTTGGTTTGAATTATTTAGGAAGTTATAAAACAAAACTGGATTTATGTTTGCCTTATTTTGACATATGGTTTACATTTTGAAAACTTTGCCCAAGGATGGCATTGGATAAAATGATGATAAAGCTGGGCAAAGGAAAAGCAAAGTCACAAAATTCAGAACAGTAATAGGCTTTATAAATCACGTAATTACATGTGTAAAAAACACCAAATATTTATTGTCTATCGGGTGCCAAGCCTGTTGAAGGTATTGGGTATACAGATGTGAAAAAGAACAACTGTCTTCTACATCTGGTAGAGGAAATGGTCATTAAACAAATGAACAAACACATGTGTAATTATACGTTTTGAAAAGTGTGTGTCATGAGTTGAATTATGCCCTCCTCCAAATTCATATGTTGAGGTCCTAACCCCCTCAGTACCTCAGGTTGTCACCTTATTTGGAAAAAGATTTGTTGCAGTTATAATTAACTAACTTAAGATGAACTCATACCAGAGTAGTGTGGGCCCCTAATCCAATCTGACTGGTATCCTTATAAAAAGGGGAAATCTGGGTACAGACATGAATACAGGGAGATGTACTCACACCCTGTGAAGATGAAGGCAGATATCAGGGTGATGCTTCTATAAGCCAAGAATGCCAAAGATTCCTAGCAAACCACCAGAAGCTAGAAGAAAGGCATGATTGTTCCTCACATCTCTTAGAAGGAACCAACCCTACTGACACCTTGATCTCGGACTTCTAGCCTCCAGAACTTGGAAACAATACATTTCTATTGTCTAAGTAACCCAGTTTGTGGTGTTTTGTTATGACAGCCCTACCAAAATAATACAGTGCTACAGAATAGAATTGTTGAGGACACTGAAACTGAGTAAGGGGATGGAGGCTCATTTTAGATTGGAGACCTCTTCAAAGAAGTTATATTTAAGCTGCTACCTGAAGGATGAGAATGAGCCAGCCACGTGAGGTAACGGGGAAGAGTGATCTTGGCATAAGAAAGAGTGTGTGCAAAGGTCCTGAGATAGGAAAGAACTTGGCACAAGCAAGGAACTGAAAAAAGACTAGTCGGTTAGGAGCATCACCAGTGAAGGTGAGATTGGCACCAGATGAGACTAGAGAGAACTTGGTAAGGAATTTGAATTTTATTCTAAGAGCAATAAGGAGGCTTTCATAGGCTTTAAGCAAGTGGTGACATGATTCAATTTACATTTTTAAATACATTCTAACTACTATGTAGAGAATGGTATGAAGAGGGAAATGGAGAACATAATCAGAAAAGAGCAGCATCAGACCAGGCTTGGAATAAGCTTGTGGCAGCAGAATAGAGATGATTTGAGAAAACGTTTAATATTGGGAGTTAGGGAGAATGTTGTAAAGAATTACTGTCAGGTTTTTGTCTTGAGCTACTGGGTGTTTCTTATTGAGATGTTATTTACTGAGATGGGATAGGCTGGAGGAGGGCAGAATGTGGGGGTAATGTAAATAGAGTTCAGTTCTGGATGTGTTAAATCTGAGATGCCTGTGAGATAGCCACGTAGAGATGCTAAGTGAGAAGTTGGTTGGGCCAAAGAAAGGTGTTAAGAAGGAGGTGGAGAAATGGACGTTAGTGACGTGTGCAGTTACCACCAAGTATCAAGCACTACAAGCACAACTGAAGTCTCCTGATTCCCAGTCTTGTGTCCTTGCAATTCCATGCGAGTGCCTAGCCAATGACTTTATAGTACCATTTGATTAGATAGTAACGGGGTACTTTTGTTGGTTGTGTTGAGAGTAAGCTCCCAGGCACCTGTGGAGCAAATAAAAAGACATAGATGGATGGGGAGTAGTGACACAGCGTCAAGAGCACAGAAATAATATCTAGAAGGCCTAGGATCTACTTTTAGCCTTGCCAATTATTGGTTTAATTGTGCCTCAGAAAAATGAGTTCACAGTGTCAGATGATCTCTAAATATCTGTTTTAAAGTTTGATGACTCCCCAGCAACCGTACTTCTGGATCCACAGCCTAATCATATTCTTGTACATGTGCACAAGGAGATATGGATAAGGATCCTCATTCAAAACATTTCTAAAACAGCAAATTTAGAGGATCCTCATTCAAAACATTTCTAAAACAGCAAATTTAGAGGAACTTAAGCATTGGCCAATAGAAAGAAAGAAATAAAATTGCTATATTTATATGATAGAATGCTTCTTAGCCGCTTAAAAGAATAAATTAGGTTACGTATATATACACAAATTATATATACAGAATATTGAATGCAGAAAAAGTAGGTCTTAGAATGATACTTGAAATAATTTACCTTGTATAGAAGTACACATATGTAAAAGTGCTATAAGTAGAGAGGAAGGATGCAATTCTTGTTAATCATCGAAATGGGGAAGAAAACCAGACTAGAGATGGGCTATAAAGAAAGCTTCAAGTTAATATTTTATATAAAATTATGTCTGAACTATATATAAGAGGGTTACAAAGGAGTTTGTTATATTATGCTTCATATATTCATTTTAAATTAATTTTATGACTCCATAAGTAAGTTAAAATTGGTTATTTTTATTTTTATCATCGAGAATGTCTCATTACAATATATCGTATATTTCAACACTACATTAATTTCCTAAGATTAGAGAAATCATTGTATATCTTATAACACTGTATTTTCAGTTTTCCTGTTTAAAGTTATGCAAGTTTTATTGAACAAACTATGATGTGAATGCTTCAGTTGTGTTAGGCACCATCACATCCGTGTTTATTTCAGGTAAGGACTTTCTAAAGGAGGCACTGTAAATCCTATTTTACAAATAACAAATTTGAGGTTCCTAGAAGTTAGTGCTCAAAGTCACATAGCTGGTCAGCAGAAGAGACAAAAGTTGAAATGTTACTGTTTTACTCCAACGCCTGTTCTTTCTGTTGCACCCTGACTGACATACACTTTCAAGCTGAAAACAATCCCCAAACGCCACTTAGACCTCGCTTTCAGTGTTCCTTAAAGTTGACGTTTCATTTCATTAATATATAGTTTAAATATACTAAACCCAGAGTTCACATATTTTGCATTATAAATGCCATAAAAATTCCAGAAATACACATCAGTAAGTGAAGGAAAATAAGTAACATTGGGAATTCCATCTTGTTTTAATCGTAAAAAAGCTAGCTTCCATGTTATGCTCGGGTTCTGTTTTTCCGAATATCTTTATAGCTATCACAATTTTGTTCCTCTTTTTTTGGAAACTTAATAGGATGTTGTTATTTTTATGTTAAAATGGACAAAAATTTTGCAGTTTAGGAACAGAAGTGTTTCTCCATTATGGAGTGTGCAACTTCATTGGTTGATTTTCTAAAAAAGAAAAAATATAAGACCACTTCAAGGAAAAAACTACAACAAATATGTTTGACTAGAGGTTCACAAACGTAACTTTACAGTCAGTTAAATGTTTACTTCTTTCTTTGTTGTCTTCTCAGCCTATTGTCCCCATTCCTCGTCTTACAGTTTTTGTTATACTTGAATGATGCTCTCAAAGCATGAAAAGCTGTTGTTTTCAACCTTTATTAATGTTTCCCATCTCATTTCCCTGTTTGCCTGCTGACAACCTGCCAAAATCACCCTCTAGTGAATTGTAAAAAGATTGGGGTAGCAGTCATGGGACCCAAAATGTGTTGCAGATAATTAGCAGATCAGATCTTTGTCACAGCAGATACTTGGCTACCCACACATCTCTATTTTTAAGCCTGTATGTCACACAACATGTATTCATTGTCTGCTTTAGTGTGAAGAGCACATCTCTACATTGTATATAATAAAGCTGAGTGAATGAGAAATTCCATTATTCTTTTGCCGTTTTGTACTGTCATTGGTTAACATGTGAGATATACATATTTGGTGAATAATTGAAACAACCTTTGGCCTTTAGGTAGCTTTAGAAAGGGGAATTACCTATTTTGTTACTTACTAAAGTGATCCAACCACCACAGTCTTTGTTTTCCCGTAAAGGCAGGAAACAAAAATCTCCTTATATGATACATTTGTTTTCATGCTAATTAATTCTGACTCACTTGATTGGCAAGACTAGGGGATCAGGAGATTAGTTTTTGAATCACACAAAATAGAAAAGCTTTGTTAGTGTAAGATAAGAGGTGATTTAAGTTGAGGTAAAAAGAAATTAGATTTTAAGACAATGAAATGCTAGGGTTATCAGTGGGCTTTCACTAGAATCGATCACAGAGTAGCAGATAATGAATTATTATCCGTGATATGTTCTCTTTAAAAGACTATCTAATGGTACAGCCTCTGTGTGCACATGTATTGTGTATGTGTGTGTGTGCATGTGTGTGTTTGTTTTAGTCAATAAATGCACTCAACACTTGCCCCATTTCATTCTTCCCCTACTTTTCATGTAACAACCTGTGTTTCAGTAACGAAGGAAATTCATCAGTTTACACAGTGTCAATAATCTCAAGGTATAAGAGTTGTATAGTTATGATATAACGGACTAGTTAGTATAATATAACCAGAAATGACTTATTCTTAAAAGAGTGATAACACCAAAACCAGTCTTAAAGTCTGAAGAAAGCAGAAAAGATCATGCTTCCTCCTATAAATAAGAAGATCAACTTGGAGAAGTCACACAAACTCTAAAAGTTGTAGATTCCTCATTCTTAAAATGGGCACAAAACCAGCTGTTCTTCCTATCTGGTAAGATTCTTATTAAGTATATTTGAATCGATATAGATACAATCCCTTCAAAATTTCCTAGATGTTTTACAAGTATAAGGCATTATTGGTAATAATCTAAATATTGACCCTGGCTGCTTCTTTCCAAAATCAGTATTCATTCATTTTTAAAAAAATAATGGGTTCCTACTGTATTTCAAGTATGTACTGTTCTAGCTACTGGGAAGACAGCAGTAAACAAAACAGACAATAATTCCTGCCCTCATAGACCTTAAACTTTAGTAAGTTGAAATAACAATAATTGGTAAAATTTATAATGTCAATTGGTGATAAGTGCTGTAAAGTAAAATAAGAGAAAGAGGATGCTCATATTTAATGAGTCATTTGTAGAATAACTTGAAGAAGATGATGGCGTAAGCAGTGAGTAAGGGTCAAATTGTGTATTGAAATACTAATTTAAAGAAAATGTTCATTCTTGAATGAATGGTCTTTCGTTACTCAATCAAAGTCGTGTGTATCACTTACCATTCTTTCACAGAAAACTCAGCCTAAGGTTTGGAACTTAAAGCTTTTTTCCCACGTCATGCTTTTATATTTAGAATGAAATTTTTAAAAACAATGTACTCTGTCTTCCATTTCTTTGACACACACACAGAAATTATTAATACGAGAAAAGTGAATGACGTATTTATTCTGTGTAAGGTCACGTAAGTGCAATGTGGTAAAAATTAATTTGATATTAACATATGCAAAGTATTTTAGAAGAGTAAGTCTACTACTCAAAATAACATATGCACTTGACAGTTAAAAAAAAATGTTGGATTAGCCTCTCTCTCACATACATATGTGCAAAAATGAATGCACCCTTTGTTAGCACAAGTGCTCTGGAAAACAAATCTAGAGGTAAAAGCTTACGTGCTAACATTTCATTGGGAGCAAAATCCCTACTTCTCTAATTAGAGGAAAATTCTTATTTTCATTAAGGCGGGAAGGAAGGATGGAGCGCATTACCAAACTGACCACAGCATCTTAGGTAGAGGATAGAAGGAGCGTTTCCCCTCTCCCCTTGCTCTTTCCATGGGCCTCTTCTGGGTTTGACCATCTTGGATGCCAGAAGCCAAGACAGCAGCAGTGGCATCTGGGACCTCAGTGCCTTTCTAGTTGTGGCATTCCACACCTGCCCACCTACAGCCTGCAGCTTCATGGGGCAGGCCTGGTGAGCCAGTCAGTTTGTTTGGGTGTTGAGTAGATACCATGGCTCTCCTCTTTCAGCGGCAAGAGGGAAGCCCTGAGGTAGGAGGCTAGAGTTGTGTGCTAGGAAGTGAGTGGCTGTCTGATAGTGTCCATGAGAAACAAGAGCACCTGGGATCATCTATTATCTCACATATGGCCTACTGAGCAGATGGAGCATAAGATAAACATACTCCCACGAGGTGGTGATGGAGCTCAACGAACTTCCCTCCACTGAAAGTGTTAACTGTCTCCCCCATGGTCTATAGGAACATCGCAGATGACAAGTAGTCTTAATTGGGAGTTAGGAGTGGTGATGTCAGTAGCATCAAGCCAAAACTATTGCCTAGTCAATTTAGAAGGATAATAAAGTTGTCAAGAACCTAGCTCTTATTGTAACCTATTAAATTATAAGGAAGAAAAGGTTCAATCACATGGGAAATCTATAAAGTAAAAATTAAAACAAAAAGATAAAGTCATCTTTTAAAAATCTGTCAAGTTGATTAAAATAAAACATCAATATACAGTACTATATTTTTGTCACCTAGGAAGGGTGCATTTTTAAATAATACTACTAAGTGTATTAGCTGCTTCAACCTTTATAGAAATATATTCTATTGTTTAAGGTTATTCATTGCCACAGAATAAATGAAATTCTATCTTTCACATACAAACACACACTCATACACACAGAAAAACAAACTTTGTGGATTAGATTAAGTCCCATATTTCTTTTTTTTTCTTTAAAAATTGGCACCTGAGCTAACAACTGTTGCCAATCTCCTTCTTTTTTTTCCCTGCTTTTTCTCCCCCAATCCCCCCAGTACACAGTTGTATATTTTACTTGTGGGTCCTTGTTGTGGCATGTGGGACACCGCCTCAGCTTGGTCTGACAAGCGGTGCCACGTCTGCGCCCAGGATCGGAGCCAGCAAAACCCTGGGCCACCAAAGTGGAGTGTGAGAACTTAACCACTTGGCCACAGGGTCTGCCCCAAAGTCCCATATTTCTCAGAAGAGAGTAGCAACATGATTTGGGAAAAATATAGTGTAACTTAACTAAACTTCTCTTGGTCCCCAAGTACCTAATGGGAGTACACAACTGCTCATAGTGCAGTACATGAAGCATTGGGCCCTTCTAGGTTAGAAAATCCCTTTTATTTAATGCACAGTTATTTTAAGCCAGGTGTAGGCAAACTATTGTTTCAGGCTAAATCTGGACCACTGTCTATATTATAAAACAAGTTTTATTGAAACATAACCACTCTAATTCATTTACATATTGTCTATGGATGCTTTCCAAAGTTTAGTAATATTTTTGATTTGCGTTAAAGTTCTTGAAGACTTTATAGTCACAAATAATATACACCCTCACAAGGGTGCCCTTCACCTCTATGCAATACGGCTTCTCCAAGATATAATAATATTTCTCCTGCTAAAAAAGGAAAAATGATATAGCCATTTGAAGGCTAAGAGGAGGACAAGAATAAGAATCAGAAAAGAGGTCAAGAGAGACACTATAGATGGCTATAAGTGATTGAATCTTGGTTCTGCCGCCTCCTGGGTTTGAATCATGCTATGGACTGAATATTTGTGTCTCCCCAAAATTCATATGTTGAAACCCCAAGCCCCAAAGTGATGATGTTGGAGATGAGAACTTTGGGAGGTCTCAGATCATGAGCTAGAGCCTTTGTGATGAGATTAATGCTCTTATAAGGAGGGACGAGAGAGCTTGCTTTCTCTTCCTCTGCTCTCTGCCATTTGAGGACACAGCAAGAAGACAGCCATCTGCAAAGCAGGAACAGGTCCCCCACCTGAACCTAACCATACTGGCACCCTGATCTTGGACGTCCCAGACTCCAGAACTGTGATAAATAAACTTGCTGTTTCTACCATCCAGTCTATGGTAATTTGTTATGGCAGCCCAGACTGACCACGACAAACCCTAAGGGCATGAGTGGTAGTGGGGCATAGAAATCTCTTTTTCTACTGGAGAAATTCTAGAAAGAAATCCAAGGAACAAATTTACTTATACCTTTAAGATCAGATGTCTCCATTTCCCTGGACAGTCCTGGTTTTCACCTATATTGTACTAGTGTAATTATCAATGACACTCCTTTTTACTCTTAAAAGCATCTCCCTATTTCTGATCAGTTTCCACATGGAAATCAGGAAATCAGGAGGCTGACCCACAGAGTGCGCTCCTCCAATAGGAGCAGAACATAGAAATGGGGGCAGTGAAGGTCTGGTGAAGGCCCAGACAGAAAGAGGGCCTGAGACAGCTGTCATTCCACATCAGTTTTGGACCAGTGCATGACAAACCATCCCACAACACAATGGCTTAAAACGATGACCATTTGTTTAGTTCTTGATCCTCTGGGTCAGTAGTTTGGTTTGGCCTCAACTAGATTTACTCTTTCATCTGTAACTAACTGCCAGTTCTGCAATCAGTTGGCAGATGATTGCTGGGTGTTTGCTGTTCTCAGATGGCCTCACTCACATATCTGGCAGTTGATTTGCTGTTGTCTGTGGCAGCTCCTTTCTCTCCATCTGGCTCTACGTCCTCCAGCAGGCTAGCTCAGGCTGTTTGCACAGCAGTCTCAGCAAGTACAGCAAGAGGGAGGATAGGCTCCAGCTCCTAAGTGTATTTCCAGCCTCTTCTTGAGCCATATTTGCTAACAATCCAGTGGCCAAAGGAGGTCATATTACTGAGCCCAGAATCAGTCTTGAAAAGTACATAAATTACATGACAGGGGATATTACTAGAGGGAAGGGAAGAATTTGCAACCTTTTGGAATAGATGAGCTAAGTAGTTACTGTGTACTGCAGGAGGTAGGAAGATGCAGAAAGTGGTTGGGTGTCCTATTTGTTAGGGAAATCATTTGTATCCTTAAGCAGAGGGATTGCTTGAATGAGGGCCTGAATGAGAGTTGAAGCACAGGCCAAGGTGACAAGCTAGTCAGCAACTGGACACCACACCAGGGAGCTCTGCAGGAGAAACTACCATGTGCTGTGACAAGGGAACTTCAGTGGCAGATGCATCAGAAGCACACACCCTCGCAAATACCATGCCTTCTGAGACCTCTCAGTTAAGGGCTGAGTCTGTGCAAGCTGGGACTTCCCATCCTGTCATCTGTGTTAGTCCTCTCAGGCTGCTCTAACAAAATACCACAGACTGAGTGGCTTATAAACAACAGAAATTTATTTCTCACACTTCTGGAGGCTGGAAGTCTAGGAGCAGGAGACCCACATGGTCAGGTGAGGGCCCCCTTCTGGGTTTCAGACTTCCAGTTGTACCATCATGCGGTGGTAGGAGGAGGGAACCCTGTGGAGTCTCTCACAAAGGCTCTGCCCTCATGACCTAATCACCTCTCAAAGGTCCCACCTTCTAATACCATCACATTGGGGATTAGGTTTCAACATATACACTTGGGGGGACACAAACATTCAGACTATAGCAACATCATATCATGGAGAGGAAGAAAAGAAAAGGAAGAAGAGGTTGAAACTTTGA
Organism: Equus asinus; assembly: GCF_041296235.1. Classification (NCBI taxonomy): domain Eukaryota; kingdom Metazoa; phylum Chordata; class Mammalia; order Perissodactyla; family Equidae; genus Equus; species Equus asinus. Next base: position 84,379,299 of record NC_091799.1, read on the forward strand.
AGTGATGAGAGTGAGCTAATGCAGAAGTGGTTAAGTTAAATGAGAATTTTTCTGAACATCTTAGAATGGGAAAAATTGAGTTCATTTTCCTCTACAAATGTGAAAGGGAGATTTGTGAGTCCAGTTATAAAGAAGCAAAATCAAATTTCTGCACCTCTAAGAAGTGATGTTAAAATTTAAACTACATGTATTTTTACATACACATTAATAAACAAAAAGTGAGTTAGAGTAGTTATCTCAAGAGTGGTAATCTTAGGTAGTGAGCTTATGGATGACTTCTATTTCTTTGTTTAATTTTTATATATTTTCTAAATATCCTCAAATGAACATATATCAACTTTGCAATAGGAAAGGAAATTTTGTTTTAGAACAAATGCTTTGTGCCTTCACCTATTCTGTGCTCACTGAAGCTAGTTAACCTGAAATATATTCCACCTTGAAGTGCTAAGGATGTAATGAGTCATTTTGGGATGAGTTACTTTTCAAAACTGCTGAAATCATGCCTCTGACTGCACTCATATCCTATCTACTGGTAGGAAGAGCCTGGATAGAGTGGCTGTAACCTAATGTAAGAAAACATAATAAAATATGCTTGATGTCTACACAAATTCTTACAAACATCCAGTTAATTGAAATAGTCACATTTTAATAAGTTAGTAACTACCGTTCAAATGCACTCATTTCTCTATGTGAGGCCTTGATAGAACATGGCTCAGTCTTTCAAAAGTAGAAACAGAGTTCAAATTTACTTCCCTTAAGTAGCAGAAACTTTGCCATATGTTAGTGCACAGTTTTAAATCTATTCATTTAGTTGAAATTTGAAAAGTGAAATATAAACTAAGCCAGGAATGATGAGAAGCTTGAAATTAACTATGATTATAACATCATATGAATGCTCCCAAGTCCTGTAATGTAAAGATTATACCTAACCATAATATTAGAAAATCCATATAGAGTACTGGCTGTGCAAAATAACCAATTGATGTGAATTTTAGCTTTTGGAAAGACTGACTTAAACACTGGTGTCTGCACATGAGCACACACACATACAGACACACAGATAAAGACAGACAGACAGACAGACACACACTACCACCACTTCAACCCCACTACCACCACCACCAACACCACCACCACACACAGAGGAATGAAGAAAGAAGTATCTTGATCTTGAGTTTTCCCATTGTGCCTACATTATGCATTTTCCTAGGGTTGTCCAAAAAATATTGTTCATTCTCTTTCCTGTTTAATCCTTAGTAATTCCTACAGAAATTTTTTTTACTCTTGTTAAAAACTTCTCTAGTAATTATTGGCTGTAAAATGAAGGAAGTAATTTTATGAAAATCACATACAAGATAAAATGCCTTAGATTACATAAAATGCAATAAATGATAAATAATTACAATCATGAAAAAGTGCTGAGTTTAAAACATCAACTGGTTAAGAAATGCTACATCCTTCATAGATAACAAACCTGGTATATTAGTTAAAATGCCTTATGTTGCAAATAATTAAGATTCAACTTAGCCTGACTATGATGTTAATTTCATGTGTCATCTTGACTGAGCCAAGGTGTACCAGATATTTCCTTCAACGTTATTCTGAGTGTATCTGTGAGAGTGTTTTTGAACAGGGTTAAGATTAGAATTAGTAGACTGAGTAAAGTAAATTGTTCTCCCCCGACTCCCCAGTGTGGGTGGGCATCATCCAATCCACTGAAAGCCTGAACAGAACAAAAGGTGGAGTAAGGGAGAATCACTGTCTGCCTGATAGTCTTTGAGCTGGGATATCAGTCTTCTGCCTTCGCACTTGAACTCGGATTGGAACTTATACCATTGGCTCTCCTGGTTTCCAGGACTTTGGACTTGGACTGGCACTTGCACCATCAGCAGTCCTGATTCACAGGTCATTGGATTAATCATCAGCTCTCTTGGGTCTCCAGCTTCCAGCTTGAGACGTCTCAGCCTCTATAATCACATGAGCAATTCCTTATATATATATATATATATATATATATATACATATAAAATATATAAAATATATAATATATATAGGTTCAAGCACCAAGAAGTCCAGAATTAAGTCCGGTTTAGAGTTGTTTGAGTCAGTAGCTCCAGAATCATGAAGAACCCATTTCTTACATTCTCAACACTCTACTTTCTACAGAGACAGTTTCATGCTAAAGCCAGTTACCCTGGTTGTTAGAGTAGTTTCCAGTGATAACATGAGTTACAAGTTTCCTTGTTAATGACCAGCATATTAAAACAGAACCTCGGTATTAACTTGACACTGAACTGATGACAGCGTCCAGAGGAACAGTGGGTAACAATTGAATAAAGTCTATTAAGATTCACAGCCATAGATAGAGGCCCCTCTGATAGTATCAGCTTCTCTGAAATATGTGGGCTGAGTTTGGGAGTTGTGGATATCTGAATGATTATCTGGATAACAGGTATATGCAGGGGAGTTTTGATTCTGGGTATGCCACCAACAATGACGACTCTACCTGTGCTTGTAGGAAGATCCTGTAGGCAGGCTCATGGTCAGTAGATGCTACTTCTTTAGACAGCCTAGGGCATATATCTTGAGTTTAAAAACTCTTGTCCATCAAGTTAGAAAGTTTTACACTATAGTAAATGACTATAGATGATATACAATCAACAAAACTCATTCAAGGAGTGATGTCAACATCATGGCAGCATAAGATATCCCTTGTTTTTGTCTCCCCTTAACATCTAAAATTTGACATCTATCCATGAACACAAGTTCCTTTGTGGGAGCTGTGGGATCCAGCAGGATATGCCAAGGGACTTGGAGAAGTATCACCCACCTGTGCATTGGGTAATAAGCGAACAGATCCTGATATGGGCTGTGGAACCAGCAGAAGCCAGTGAACCAGCTTCAGCCCCTCTCGGTCATGGCACCTGGCAAACACTGAGCTGGGCAGATGCCCACAAACATGAGAACCTTTGTAGAAGTTAAGGTTCCTAGAGGAGAAAGTCCAGCACTTCATTGGAGCAACAGTTTGGACTCATTGGAGTGGGAAAGAGGAAATTTGCCAATATTGTCCCTTGGCAAATGTGGCTTGGAGAAAGAGGCAGCTGGGGATCCCTCCTGAAGAGAAAAATGGAGAGTGGTGAGGGAGAAGCTGGCTTCCCCAGCTGTGCAGGATGCCTCTAAAGAGATCCCTTTCTTTCTCAGAGGTTTTTGTCTGTTTGTTTGTTTGTGAGGAAGATTGTCTCTGAGCTAACATCTGTGCCAATCTTCTTCCTCTACTTTGTATGTGGGACGCTGCCACAGCATGACTTGATGAGCAATGTGTACGTTCAGGGAGCCGGGCCACGAACCCTGGGCACTGAAGTTGGGCTCAAGAACTTAACCACTATGCCACCAGTTGACCCCTCTTTCCTGGTTTTAAGGCAACAGCTCCATGACTGCAGGGAGGGAGGAAATTGGGAAAGAAGAAGGTAAGAATATCAGGGGGCATTAAAGGGACACAAATCCTACTGACTGCATTCTAGACTCCAGTGAGAAGGCTACCTATGAGCCACTGCCAAAACTTCACCAGAGGAACCTCTCAACTGGCACACAGGTACCCCTGATGCCCCCAGTGTCAAACCCACACCTCCCTCCTCTCTGAGGCCTTCTCCTTGTGTGTGGTTCCAAGGATGGCAGTGAGAACAAACTCAGGTAGACAGGGAATACATGCAGAAAATAAAACAGAGTCTGTGGGAAAGGGAGAAACCACAAACTTGAGCTGCAATACTACATTCAGGAAAAAAAAAAAAAGAGAGGTTACCAACAGCTGGCCTGGTGCATTGTAAGACTGAGAGAAGGCATTCAAGCTTAAGAATTCTGCCATAAGAGGGAGAAAGAAGTGTGGAGCAGGTGTATCCATACAAGGTTAGAGAAAGCCCCAGAATATAAGGAGGAGCAACATAAAGTATTTCTCACCTGAAGGCAGCTAGTAAAGATTGGAGGAGATGATTGCTATTTCAAATGCAAAAACAGCAATGAAAAACTCCAAGGGACATGAAGAATCAAGGAAAGTGACATCACCAAAGATCATAATAATCTTCCACTAACCGAAGTCAAAGATACAGAGGGCCGTACAGAACATCCAGACACCTAAAAAAGTGTCACGCACATAATTGGATTACCAGAAGAAGGAGAAATAGAGAATAGAGCAGAAAGAATATTTGAAGTAGTGATGGCTGGCAGTTTTCCGAAATTAATGACAGACACCAAAACACAGATACAGAAAGACCAAGAACATCAACTAGGATGAATACCAAAAAACCCCAAAACAAAACAAAACAAAAACAGTCATAGAATCAAGAATATCATATTCAAAGTGAAGGAAAAAAAGGACAAATTAAAAATCTTGAAAGAAGATAGATGGAAAAAATTACCAATCAAAGAACAAGGATAAGAATTTCAGAAGATTTCTCACCAAAAAAAAATCATGCTAACGAGAAGACAATGGCATGGAATATTGGAAGAAAATGCCCACCAACCTACAATTCCATATCTGATGAAATTATCCTTTAAAAGTGGAAATAAAGATTTTCTCAAACAAAAACTTAAAGAATTCATTGCCAGCAGAACTACCCTGCAAAAAAGCGTGAAAGAAATTCTTCAGGGAGGAGAAAAATGACATAGCTCAAAAATTTGAATCTACATAAAGAAAGGAAGAGCATCAGAGAAAGAAAAAACAGCAGTAAAACAAAAGCTTTTATTTTTCCTTTCTTAATTGATCTAAAAGATATTGTTTATTTAAGATAGTAATCATAACAATGTATTAGGAAATTATAGCATATGGATAAGGGAAATGAATGACAGAAATGTCATAAGAGGTGGGATGGAGCATTTGGGAATACTTTTTTATAAGGTATCTGAACTACATGTGAAGTGGTATAATGCCAACAGAACCCATCAGAATCCCAGCAAGCTGTTTTGTAAATATTGACAAATTGATTCTAAAATTTATTTGGAAAGGCAAAGGACCAGGAATACACAACCCAATCCTGGAGGAGACCAAATTGGAGGACACTTACTCCTCTAATTTCAAAAGTTACTATAAAGCTATAGTAATCAAGGCAGAGTACTATTGGCAATAGAATGGACACATAGGTCAATGCGACAGAATTTAGAGCCCAGAAATATATTCACAAATGTATAGGCAGCTGACTTTTGAAACCAGAAAAAAGGAAGTTTAATGGAGAAAGGGTAGTCATTTCAACAAATAGTGCTGAAAAACATTGATATCCATATGTAAGAAAAAAAAAATGAACCTACACACATCTTACAGTTTTCACCAAAAAACCTCTCAAAATATAACATAGACATTAATATATAATACAGAACTAAAAAATAGATAATACAAACTATAGAAGAATAATCTGCATGACTTGGGTTTGGGGATGAGCTTTTGAATATAACATCGAAAGTACAATCCACAAAAGAAAAATTGATAATAAAACTCAACAATAAGGAAACAAACAACCCAATTCAAAAATGGGCAAAAGATCTGAGTAGATATTACACCAAAAAAGATATACAGATTGCAAATAAACATATAAAAAGATACTTAATTTCACCTATCCTCAGGTAATTGCAAATTAAATCAATGATTAGATACCCCTACACACCTATTAGAATGGCTAAAGTGCAAAAACCTGACACTAACCACAACTGGCAATGATGCAGAGGAAGAAAAACTCTTATTCCTTGCTTGAGGGAATGCGAAATTGGAAAACCAGTTCTGAAAATAGTTTGACAGTTTCTTACAGAACTGAACATCCACATTAGAAGACAATCTGGCAGCTTACTAATGGAAACATGGTTTTACCATAAAATCCAGCAATCACATTACTATATATTTACCTAACTGATTTGAAAGCTCATGTCCACCAAAAACCTCCACAAGAATATTTAAAGCAATTTTATTCATTATCATCAAAACCAGGAAGCAACCAAGATGTCCTTCTACAGTTGAATGGATAAACAACTGGTGTTGCATCCATACAATGGAATATTATTCAGTGGTAAAAGGAAATAAGCTATCAGGCCATTAAAATAAGTGGATGAACTTTAAATGTATTATTGCCAAGTAAAAAGACACCATGAAGACTCTCTGGGAAGGTTACATAATGTCTAGTTCCCACTACATGATCTTTTGGCAAAAGCAAAACTACAGCAACTGTACAAAGCTCAGTGGTTCTCTTGGACTTGGGGGTTGGTTGGATAGGTGAAGCATAGGGTAATTGTAAGGAAGTAAAACAATTGTGTTGATATTGCAAAGTAGGTATATGATACTATGCATTTGTCAAAATCTATAGAACTTTTCAACACTAAGCATGAGCTTAAATGTGTGCAAATTTTAAAAAATTGGAGGTTGGAGGATCCTGGCATAGAATGCAGAATGCGACAAAATGATCTAACTCTAATGTAAGTGTATGAAACAACCTCATTGAAGGGGATGGAAGGAAAGTTTCTCTCCTAATTAACTTTAAAAAGGAAAGGCATTTGTAAGATTAAAGTAAAACAAAAACCTTGTATATAAGACCGTTCTCTGGTCGATAAAGTTGTTTCCCGTCAGAGTCTGGGTTAACACTTCTGATACTGCTATCCATGTATATTGGAATTAAACAAACAAATGAATGGTGCGTGGTGGGAGCCAGGTTTCTTACTTGGAAAGGGAGTTTACAGATAAGAGGAGGAAGCTAGAATGATCCATGTGATATGAATTGGAGCTGAATACATCAATATGAGTTCATATTTAGCTTAATACAGATACAAATAGTTACACATGCAAATATGTATAGATATATGTATATACATGGATTAATAAATAAACATATATTGGCTTGCTCTGTCAGCTGAAAAGGCCTAGAAACAGCCACACTCCAGAAATAACAAGCATATTAGCACACAACCCTTGGTTTCTGAAACCAATTCCCAATAAAAAGCAACCAAGTCTCTTTGGAGAAATGATTGATCCTAGCACCAAGGCAGGAAATATATAAAATGAATCTGGAGCATCTTGTAGTACCAGAGAGTAAGGAAGAGTGCAAAATTTTTTAAAAAGACAGCATTGAGGACGTGTCAAAGGGTCACAGTTGGGAACTAAAAAGAGCTCCCAATGGCTAAAGCTGGAAAAACTTGAGCAATAAAATAAATAAGTTTTGGATTATAATCCAAAGTATAAAATAAATATTCATGAGTCCATATTCATATAAGTAAATAATTCAATTAATAAATGGGAAGGCGAGACAACTGCCCTGCCCAGAAGAATTCCAAATAGTGATTGTACATACTCCGCCCTGTAGGAGGGGCAGCATAGCTCCCCACTCCCTAAGAATGGGCTGCAGATGGTGAGCTCCTTCTGAAGAGGAGAGCAAGAATGGGAAAAATGGAGTGGCAAATTTACAGTGGAGAAATCTGACGAGGACTAACTCAGCAGGGCGTTGAAGGGCAGCATCAGCACTGATAAGTCGTGCTGATAGATCATATCTATCCTTGCTATGATGTGATGAGAAGGGCACTCTACCTCTGTGGGTTTTCCTCACAAAAGCTCATATCCCCAGACTGATCAAGACAAAAATATCCGACAAATCATAACTGAGGGACATTCTAAAACACACTTTACCCTTCCTCCTCAAAACTGTCAAGGGCATCAAAAACTAGAGAAGCCTGAGAAATTGTCACAGCCAAGAGGAGTCTAAGGAGACATGACAACTAATATGATATGGGCATGACTTTGGAACAGAAAAAGGACATTTGGAAAAAACTAAAGCAATCCGAATAAAACATAGACTTTAGTTAGTATGTATTCATTAATTGTGGCACTAATACCATAGTAGTGTAAGATATTAATAATAAGGTGTTATGAATTTGTCAAATTAACCCTTGTTGAGTGGAACACAGGGTATTGGATGGTGAGTTGTTCAATAAGAGACCACAAGAGAAATTGAAATAGAGAAGTTTATTACTCACAGGTCCTGGAGGATGTACACAGCGTGCCTTGAGGTTAAGGCATAGTCAAGTGCAGACAGAGAGGGGCAGGACCTGGGTACGTATTTTTATTAGGGTCTGTGCATGAAGTGCTTTGGGGTTCCCAGGCTAAGGCAGGGTTGGTCAATTCAAACTAACAGAACCAGTTATGGTAAGCCACAAGGGGGTCTTATGTAAGGGGTGCATAAGGGGGAAAGTGTTGAAAGGCAAGGGAGACTATTGATCGCAAAGGCTGTTGAGGAAGTCACGTCAGAAACTAGCATTACTTGTGACTCTGGGGGCTGCTGTCTAGCTCATGCACCTGTGTGAGGGGTCTTGTGTCAGTTTAGCATCACTGCAGGCTGCTTGGCCAAACAAAATGGAGGCTGAGGCAGCAATACCAAGGAGTAGCTTAGCTAAACTGGGGAAACTAGGGCTGGGATATTTGGAACTTTCTGTATTATCGTCACAAGTTTTCTGTTAATCTAAAACTGTTCTGAAAAATTATTTAAAAAATAGTTATCAGGAAGGGAATAAAACTGGCATCAGCAAACTGTAAATCTTTATCTATCTTAGGCAAAATAATTTGGAATTTGGAGTTCTGGTTTTTTTTTTTTAAAGATTTTATTTTTTCCTTTTTCTCCCCAAAGTCCCCCAGTACATAGTTGTATATTCTTCGCTGTGGGTCCTTCTAGTTGTGGCATGTGGGATACCACCTCAGCGTGGCTCAATGAGCGGTGCCATGTCGGTGCCCAGGATTCGAACAAACGAAACACTGGGCCACCTGCAGCGGAGCACGTGAACTTAACCACTTGGCCACAGGGCCAGTCCCTGGAATTTGGAGTTCTTTATTAGCACTCAAGAGTGGGATAAAAATAGACATATTTTGGAAAAAGTACCTCAGCTAGTTTAGCATACCTGGACCTTTTTAACATGTTTCACTTGAAGATGTTCTCAGTAAAATTTAATGTAAAAAATCCAAATGAACAAGATTTTGGTATAAAGAAACAGTGGTGTGTGAAAAAACAGGTATACTTATAATTAAGATTAAATAATATTTGATGATAATGTAAAAAAATTACTGAAACATCAGGTGTTCCAGTGTGCTATATAGCTTCCGATGTATTTGAGAGATTTAATTATATGTATTAAATATTAAGGGTTACCAGTAGCAGAAAAGAAAAAGGCTATGTAACTTCCAAATAATAGGAAAAATATAAAAACACAACCACCACAGAAAACTATTAGATCAGTCAAATAAAGGATGAGAGAGAAAGGAAATCGATTTTTTAAAAAACATCAAAAATAGAATATATAAATTAAAATGGGAGGAATACCTATAAGCATTCACCAATCACAAAAATATTGATGAGTAAATTCTACTATTAAAATACAGATATTCTTAAAATATGTTAAAATTTCCCCGAAACGAAATTCACTTGCTATACAAGATCCTCACTTGAAATTAAAATACATAAAAAAGATTGAATGCAAAAGGGTAGAATAATGTATTACCGGCAAATATTAATCAAAAGCAAGGATGTGAAGAAATGTTATTATCAGACAAAATAGAATTCAAAGTGAATGATTTATATGGGGCAAAGGGAAATATTTCATACTGGCAAAAATAACAGTATACCAAGGTGATATGACAGTCATGAACTTTTATATGTACATAGTTACAAAATACATAAAGCAAAAATTCATAGAAAGGAAGGAGAAATGGACAATAAAATCATTAAAAGATTTTAAATCTATGTTAGAAACTATCAGACCAAATAGACAAAAACAGTGAGTATAATAATTGAATAAAACATTTACAGTCTTCTGTGTGTGTGTATGTGTGTGTACGGTGTGTGTGTATGCACAAATGTATATATATTTTTGAAAAGGATAATAACTATTTCTTTTCAAGCATACATAGAATATTCAGAAACATCCATCATGCATTAGAGCACGTGGAAGACAATTTTGGTTGCTCAACCAACAAATCTAAATTCTTCCCACTCCTTCTTTCTTCCTAGTTAAATAAAACAATCAGAGCTTTTCATTTCAAAGAAGAAAGTGAAAAGAATGTTAAGAAAGTGGACTTCAATGTGAAAAACTCTTTTATGTCATTTTAATATGCTATTGAGAACAGAAACATAAGCCAATAGTTAAAAGAAAGTGTGAGGTTAAGGACGGTGCTTGTTTAAGTTGGAAGTTAGTATAGATCTTTATGCTAATGGATGAAAATTAGAGAAGGAGAAATTGATGAGCCAGGCTGTAAGAGACAATTGCTAAAGGGAAGTCTTTCAGAAGTTAAGACAGAAAGGGCTCCAGAGCATAAGAGGAAGTTGAGGCTTTTGATAGAAATGGACACACCTCTTTTTTTAACAGTGACTACTTTATAGCGATGGAGGTTGTGTAAGATACAATTTCCACCACAGGACTGTAATTGAAACACCAGTTAAATTAGTTATGTGGCAAAACTGTAATGTTGGCAAGTTGGAAGAAACATTAAATTTTTTAAAACATTTTCCTTGAATCAAAGAACTTATGACAAGATAGTATTTCCCCTATAAGTTTTGATTTATTAATTTGATAAATGTTACTAAAGGATATATTTTTATAATATGACTGTGGGTATGAGAGAATCTTCCAGCAAGGATTGTGAAACACTCTATTGGGGCTGAATATAAAACCTCTAGTTGTAGATTAGTTGAAGAATAAAGAACTGATAATGAGCTAAAGTTTTTTCAAAGGTATCATGCTGAAGATTTTTTTTGGGAAAAAAAGTAGAGAGAGTCAGATGGGGCTAAGGAGGGGAGAAGCATCCATTACAATTTAAACCTTTGGATTATGGAAATATTCTTCTTTTTTCAAAGAGGACTTTGTCCACCTGGACAATGACATTGAAAGGGATCATAATTTTTTCATCTTCATGGCTGTTTTTCCTTTTTCTTTCAAATGAATGTGGGGAGAAGATGCCTTTATGGAAATGAAGGAGAAAGCAATGTCCAGGGTGATGAATTTGATATGCTATCCTTGGTAGTTTTCTTGGAAGACGTTACTCTTTTGCTCTTTTTATGTCTCCTCTTCTTTCATTTTTTTCATATTTTCAGGACTGGTTATGAAGCCTAGAAATATATAAAATGCTAGACGTGGATGTTCTTTGATATGTTAACTGTTGAGTTCAGCAGTTTGGATCGTCACTGAATTACTTCTTTCGGGGGGAAAAGAAGAAGAAGGAAAAAGAAAGCAACAAGAAAACTCCAGTCAATTGACAGACTATTCTGGAATACAAATTTGCCTTTTGAAGTCACCAGGAGAGAAACTAATCATTCATTGTAATTAAGCAATAGCTGAGCTGCCTCCAGCGGTTCTGCCTTACCTGGTTTTGATAGGTGAAAATTCACACAGAAGTGCCATGTTTTCCAGAATTAACCGAGCAACTGCATGCATGGCTCAGTTGTATGAAGCATTACATTGCTGAGACTTCCTTTTGTCAAGCTTTTCCACATTGTCTTATTTACCTCTAATGTAGAAATTCTCATTTTTCATAAAAATCTTTGACTCTTTCTTCTTTGAGGTAGAATAAACTTTAGACAGTTGACAAGACATTCAACCAGGAGATGTTAAAAAACTAGGCACGATCTGCAGTTGACTCTTCTCTTGAAGTCTTTTAGGGAGGAAAAACAAAGATGAAAGTGCAGCAAAAAAGGGGAAAAGTTTTAGCAATAGAAGTGAAATTTGAATCAAATGTAAAGTGAGTTATATAAGAAATAGCTATCAGTGGAAATGGTGACACTGCCGCTATTTGAGAGATTCTAGGTGTACATCCAGACGAGCATAGTGAAGACTACATTGACAAATGAAGAATGTGATTGTGATGAAAGGGGTGAGGATGTCCTCGAGGAAGGTGACACTGGGAAAATCTTGACATTAGAGGAACTCTCGGGGATATTTCACAACATTGAAAGTGCAAAGGATAAAATGTTGGAAGCTGATCCAAATTTAGAAAAAATTATGAAAATTCATCAAGGGATAGAAAAGATGCTCACTCCGCATGGTAAGTTGTAAGATGAGAAGAAAAGGCAAGCAATCTTCAAACCACACTTGATCAAGTTTTTAACAAAGAAATGAATTACTTTAAATCTCAATGTTACATTATAGTGCACAAAATAAATATTATTTTCATATATTTTCCCTTTCCTATATATATATATATACACATATATTTTATTTTTGAGGAACATTAGCCCTGAGCTAACGTCTGTTGCCAATATTCCTCTTCTTTTGCTTGAGGAAGAATTGCCCTGAGCTAACATCTGTGCCAATCTTCCTTCACTTTACATGTGGGTTGCCAGCACAGCATGGCTGATGAGTGGTGTAGGTCCACGCCCAGGATCTGATCTCACAAACCTGGGCCACCCAAGTGGAGCATGCTGAACCAACCACTATGCCATGGGGCTAGCCCCTTTTTCCTATATATTTTTAACTGACAATAGGAAAGTTTTTAAGATTTTTTTTTTAAGTTTTAGAGGTCACAGAACAATTATAATTTTTCCCATGAATTATTTAAGATTGGTTTGCATGGTTTTAGTTTATTTGTTCCTTTTTCTGGTCTCACACTGCTGTGCAAAGTGAGGACTTATTATTTTTGCAAAATATTATAATAAAAATAGTTTTAACATTAATATTGAGCTTTTGAACTGAGTTTACAATAGCATTCATAATAACGTCATGTTTTTCCTTTAAGTGAATGCACTTCTAAATCTTTATCAAAATATCAAAATACGACAGGAATTAACTGATTTTCTATTTAAAACATCTATGTCTTTTATAAAAATCTAGTATTCTTCAACTCTTTGTGGAATTCTTATGCTGATGGACATGAATAGCTATTGCTTTACTTTTAGCTTATGTACAAGACAATTTCAAATAGAAAATCAAAAATTAATTCAAAAGAGCCAGTTGATTGAAACAGAAAGTTATGTTTTACAGAGTGATAAGTAAATATGCTTTTTCAAACTACACATGTTAAATTGTTATTTTTCATCTCAGACTTCCTAAATAAAATAGTTACTATCTTTTGAAATAAAAACAAACAGTTCTTTAGCATATTCCTGCCTTCTGGTTTTTATATCACTGTATCACTATGGCTGTAAAAGGAGAGGGTAAGTGTCAATAAAAATTTTGTGTGTTACATGTGCATAATGATATTTCATGAAAAATGGAAATTTAGCACTTAATTCTATATTAACTTGTACTTTCATGTTTTTAGAGCTGATTGCTGCCAAGCCTCATTAGAGCTCATTGCATTTCATAGCAAAATGAAAATGTGGGAAAATAAAGTAACGGGGATAACTTTAGACTTAAATCACCTGATAAGTGAAAATAAAATTGTAACAAGGGGGTTCGAAATATTCTCTATGAACTGTACTGTTCATATGAATAGCACTGTTTGGCCTCTATTTGCTGCATATATTTCATGCACTACTAATTAACTACTGTCCATTCTGACCATGGACGTCCCAGCAGCTTCAGGTACTACAGATTTTGGTCCTTCTCCCACCCTTGTCTGAGACCGGAACATGTTGGTGGTCTCGAGCTGCTCAGGTCCTACTCACTGCATCTTATCAGCAGCCTGTATTCTGTCTCGAAGGGAGGTATCAATTACCTTGTGCCTGGAATGAGTGAGGGAAAGAGAGTTGATTTATCACTACTTTTTTTCAGATATACCAATATATTACATTTCAGGCAGTCTACCAAAAGAATATGTAGTTAAAATTATGATGGGTTTATAAAAGAAAAGAACAGGGTGTTGGGAGAGACACTAACAGGGGAGACAATATAGAATAAAGATCAGAGAATGCTGTGATGAAGCATATTTTAAAAACCATAAAATATTCCCAATACTAGAAAAGGTTGAATTGAAATAAAAATTAACTGAGAGTGATAGGGAAGGATATTTTTATGAAAATTATTATGTTACACAGTGAAGATCTGTCATGATTCTCCATACTTCACAGAATATCACTTCAAAATAATTTTTTTAAATTACAATAAAATATTCTGAAACAATGAAGGACTTTAAATTACCTCTCAGACATTAAAAATCAAGTTGACAAAAACATGGAGGCATACAATAATAAGAGAATGGTAATGAAGTCTAAAATAGACACAAGCAATGAACAGGCCATTGGATGTTTTAATAATGATTGTTTATTTTTTTTGCTGAGGAAGATTGACCCTACGCTAACATCTGTGCCAGTCTTCTTCCACTTTGTATGTGGGTTGCCATCTCAGCATGACTGATGAATGGTGTAGGTTTGCACCCAGGATCTAAGTCCACAAACCCAGACCACTGAAGCAGAGCGCTCTGAACTTAACAACTGTGCTATGGGCTGGACACAAATAATAATTTTTAATGATGGCTTAGTGTTCATGATATTAAGTGTTAAAAGCAGGATACAAAACTGTATCAACTTAACTATGTAAACATATATGAATATATATCAAATGAATATAAAACATTTTAAAGAAAGCAGCATCAAATTACCATGGCCATTTTCCTTGGTTAGATTTTGGGTGATTTTTTATTTTCTCCTCTTTTTTATATTTACTGTGATATAATTAATGACGTTCCTGATCAGGTTAAACACTGGGTTATACTTTTTAATAGGAAGGATCACAACATTAGCTTTTTAGTAAAGCATGGATATAGAAAAAGATACTAAAGTTCTGTTTACCTGTGCAGTAGATTGATTATAAAAATGGACCCAATTCTCCAAATCTCTCTTTATCAACATCCTTCACAATCTGTCTTTAAAACTCTTCTCATCAAAAGATGATGTCTCCTCCTTCAATCTGGGCTTGCCTTTGACTAATTTTGGCAAATACAAGTGACTGTATTTCCAAGCCTGGGACTCAAAAAACCTTGAATGCTTCTGCTTTTTTTGCTTTTTCTTGAACCTTTGTTTTGCCCTGAGAACATGCCAGGGCTGGAACATTGGAAGGATGTGAGAGGCACATGGAGAAGAATTGCCAACGCTCAGCCCCTCCACAGTTTTGAGAGAGCCCAGTCAAGATCATCAGAGCCTCCGACCCAACCCAGAGCTCGCTGCAGACGTTAGCAAGCAGCGTCAGGACCAGAAGAGCTACCCAGGCTATCCATAGCTTTACAATCAATAATAAATCTTCATGGTTTTAAGACACGGAGTTTGGAGGTACTTTATTATAAAAGTTGATTGTGGCAACAGAGAGCTGAGACAGCTCGCTGAAATTGATAATTGACAGAAAATGCTGTCATAAGGGAAACTTGAAATATGTGGCATTGGCTTTGTGATTGCTTGCTGGTGGGGACTGGACAATGGTAAACAAACTGTTAACAAGGACTGGGAGCGTGGTAAGGAATTGTAATTGGAGTCTGGAAAAATGATGATCCATGTAATGTCATCACAAAGTAATTGACAAAACTGTTGCCTGCAGTGACTTGGAAGATGGGAAATGTATCTAATGAACATTTGGGTTTGCCTAAGGAGATCTCCAGGCGGAATGTTGAGAATGTCAGCTGGATTTTCTTAATTGTGTATGGTACAGCAGGAAAGTGATGAACTAAAGAAAAAGCTGGCCAGCTCCTAAGCAGAACTTAGAGGGAACACGAGAGGGCCAGAATTATGGGCTGCAAAATAAGACAGTTTCTCATCTCTAGTCCCTCTAGTCAGGAAAGGATTATCAAAGTAAAATACAGCCTGGATGCATAGGTCAAATCATCAATATGGTTTAGGATGCTTTGTTCAGTCCTCTGAAAGAGTTAAGGAAGTGCTTAGCTGGCCCTCTCAGGTAGACAAGGGCTGCTGGGAGTAAATGTGTCTCCCCTAGTTGTCTGATATGCCCCAAATGAGGGTGAGTAAAAAGATTTTGTTGAGTGGAGTGGAAGCAAATCAAATTATTTGAAAGCCCACAAAAGTTTTTTAAGGAGTAGTACAGGCAAAAGTGATCTCATAATCTTGCTGTCAAGTGTACAGAGATTGTTCAAAATGCAAACTGGCTTCTGGCTCCCCATGCTTCTAAGAACAGGAAGTTTGCTAGAAAGGATATTCAGAGGGTATAACTTCCCCTGATGTCTTCCGAATGGGTAAGGAGACAGGTGGAAAAGGACAAAGGTCCCAGAAGCAGCTATGGAGAACAATGGACTAGGGAGCCCATCCTAGGGAGTAGATGGATGCCAAATCTGGGAACATTCTCTTCCTTCAGTGTCAGGGCACCTGGCAACATTTGCCCAGTTGAATTTTAAAGTTGTTAAGGTCCAGGGAATTCTTTATTCCTCCCATTCTTGCTTTGTGAAGGAGAGTGGTATTTACTGTAATTATCTTGTCCTTGTCACTATTGGAATTTTCTTGTCCTTCTCACTGTTATATGATGAGTGGTAATGGTGAAGCACAAATAACTTGTCTTTTTGATTCATCAGCCTCTGAATCAACATGTGCCACCTCTGAAGAGCCTTATCTAGACCTCGTGTAGCTCACAAGTTGCTGGAATATGAGGACAGCACAATAATTGGGAGAGAATTTGGGTACCTTGGGGGAGGTGAATGTAGTTTGTGTGGGGGAAGGATATGGAATTGAAGCCAGAGGGTGGAGTGGTAGTAGACTGATTGCAAACATAGCCTCTAAGTCTTCACTCCTCACTGAAACTATGCCCTTTTCAATGTAACTTTGAGCTTCTCTCATGAAGAGGTGGAGTCAATTTCACCATTGCTTAAATGTTGCTAGGCCTTATAGCATAGTTTTGCAAATATCCAGCATAAATAACTGTGAGCCAGTTCTTAGCCTAGTCTTAAAGAGGCCTTGCACACTTCTACTTTCTTTCTCTTTCTCAGACCTCTGCCTCACCATGAGAACATTGGGCTAGTTTGCTGAATAGATTTGACAAATATGTAAAGAAGAGCTAGACCAGCCAATTCCCAGCAACAAACATTTAATCAGCCAATGTGAGAAGAATGACCCACCTAAAATACAGCTGATGGTAGGTCTGTGATGGAACCTAGCAGAGATCAGAACTGTCCGGCTGACCCACAGACCTG